>NC_057811.1:433470478-433515372 GCF_018294505.1 Triticum aestivum
TGACCAATGCTGTCAAATTATTTGGAACTGTAATTTGTATGGTGCAATTTGGTAGGGATTTCATTATCCACTATGACCTCTTTTCCTACTACACTCACGAAAAAAGTGGTATTTTCTATGTTCTATGTATCCAAGCGACTACTCCTTCAAATTTTCATGTTTGCAATCCTCTGTTTGCAGTTATGTTCCTGTCAAACTCATATGCTTTCCTTAATGTTTCATTTTTTTTCTTTCCGCTAGCAAAACTTGCGGTAGAATATTTTAAACCAGGTACTCCCTCCGATCCAAAATAAGTGTCACATGTTTGATTAAGGTTAATGCAACCTAAGTTTAAGAATGTGACATTTACTATGGATCGGAGGGAGTACAGATGTTCATCTTGGGGACGGAAAGGTTGCGGACCAGCTGGGGAACTTGAGATTATCCTAAACCGTGAAGGTATTGAAATGCTTAGACAGCGAGTGCTTCCATTGTATTATTCTGGAGAGCACACATAAATCAAGGGGAAGAGCACACGTAAATATGTGAACAGCAGCCTGTGTTAAAGCTTGAGCGGCAGTTGAAACGTTCCAAGTTATCAGAGGACGACAGACAGTCTATGCTTATAGTCAAGGGAGCTTACTCTAAGCTTTCAGCGACAGCTTGCTTGAACGGTCATTCGGTCGGTCTTCGCGCGTTTAGACTACCCACAATGGGTAGTAATATAGAATAGTAACATGCCCATGTTACTACTCTATGTTACTACCCACTATTGAGGTAGTAACATAAGTGTGGTAACATGCAAAGCTTCATTTATTACGTTATAGACTCATATTGCATTGGGACATGTGATGTTACAGTAACTAGCTAAGTTACTAGTACTATATCTCTCCTCATTAACTCATTGCCACATAAGCAAAATTGTTGAGTTGGACTCGATGTTACTACCGAAGTTACTTCCACTGTGGCTAGTCTTATGCATACTCCGAGTCCGATCGTGCCGCATACATGCCGACCAAGGGCCCCGACCAACAGACCGTTGGGTGATTGAACATTGAATGCATCAAACCTCGGAGAATTACAACTATGACCTCACAGTCAAAGTCATATGGTCACACTCACTGACTCAAACTATTTCGCTGACGATATAGAACAGCTCAAGTCAAGCAAGAGTAAATTTTCTGTTACTTTTTAACTTGAAAGATTGGTCAAGTTAAGTACTTTTGCAGGTACGTGCAGCCCTCTTTCCATGCATAGTTGTGTGGCCTATAGTCTGTTGTACTTGTACCATGAGCAGGGTGACAAGTTGTGTGAACTATATATAATCGGACATACATAAAATACATACTCACCTAGAAAATATTTTGATGCAAGTCTCCAGAATATATATGACTATCGAGCTTATGTGTACATCAATATGAAATCCTAAACTATAGTTTTTATTTATTTGGGAAGCTCTTAAAATGTTACTCCCTCCTTTTAATAATATAAGGCACATCTGACTTCTCACATTCTCCGATGCACGACTTTGACTTCAAATTGCACCTATAAAATATTTACAAAATAAGAAAAGGATGACACAAGAATATTTTGCAAGTCAAGTAAAACAATATCACTCTTACATGCTAAATACATACCCATTCATAAATATTAGCGGTCAATGTTTTAAAAACGTTGTGAATTGAGCGTAGCTCAGATGGTCAGGTATCTTGTGGTGGAACCTTTCCCATCTAGGTTCAACTCTTAGACTTAGCATGTGTATTCACACTTACCTAAATTTATTACATGATTTAACTGATGCTCATAGGGGTAGAATGTGTGTGTGCATGTGTTCATATGGGCGAGTATATATATGTAGGTGTTGTGGAACCGCGGGAGTATTTCTCAGGCTTGATAATGGTGTGAAACCCAATCATTATTAACCCAACCTACTCAATTTTTTAAACAAACAACCCCAATCAACGACGTTGACAAGTGTAGGGCAGCTATTTATGGTTGTAGTATGAGGCCTGGTAACAGAAAACCGTGTATATCCTTGTTTGAAAGTTCAGAAAACATGATAAAAAAATCTATTTAGTGCTTGTCAATGCCCTAGGTGTCATTATGGCCTAGCTCCGCCCCTAAGTGCCAATGTATCGTCCTTCATTCTAAATTCATGTGGGGTGGTGTCTCATTAACAATTTACTACTCAATTCGACCATACTAATTGTCGCTAATTTAGTACAAAGTTATACTAAATCAGCGACAATTAATATGGATTAGAAGGAGTGGTATTATTTGATAATATATTATATTCCAAAGCCATGTAGGTTTTCCAGTACTCATGGCCAGTTTTCTTGTATAGTAGAGGAACCAGAGCCAAAGAGCTTGTACTTTTTTTTCCGAGGGAGCTTGTGTAAATGTTGTGGTATCTTGTTTGCACAAAAGGCATTGAGCTTGTCTAGCTTAGTTCTAGAGCTTTAAATTTCAAATATCTTCTTTGTACCTGATGTATAGCAACAAGAATAAGCTTTGCATAATCTTAGTTTACAGGTTCTTTTTTATTGCTTGATCAATGGTAAGTATTTTGGTACGTATTTCCTCATTAGTAGTCCCGATCAAAGCTATATCAGTCGACAATACTTAATGACATTGTTATGTTCTTTTTCAGATTCATTGTCTTGGAATCGAGCATTTTAGCTTCTGAGCTCCACGGTCTCTACATAACTGTAGAGAAATACACAACTGTAACAATGTCAAGAAGAACACCTAAAAGCTCTATTGTGTTTGTTCCCGCCCCTGATAGACGAATAATTAAGATTTGGTTGTGTTTGTTGAAGTTCTTCACACATGTCAATCGCAACGAGTTGTTAAATTCATGTTGAGCGTAACAAGTTAGGATGATGAAATGGCGGATAATATTATTGTGTTTCTTATTTCAATTGATGTGCAAATCCTTTCATTCAGACGACATTCATATGCTTCTTTTTTTTATTTATCAGAATAAAGAAACAAAAGTTTATGGTCTAAACAACTAGATAATATAGTGCAAAATAATACCAAAATACATTGGTTTAAGTTTAAATCATATGTTACATGGCCTAACACTAACCACAACAGTGGTATATTAAAGTTTCAAAATGATTAAAGAAAATAGAGCTAAATTTCAAAATTATGTATGTAAATCTCATAAAAATGTTGAGATAACTTGCTACACATAGGGAAACCAATATTTATTTATTTTCAACATACAAGTGCAATGCAATGATTTTATTGGTCCTCACATATTTATAATAAATATTTTTACTTATCAATAACATAAGTTTTTTCATGGATAGAACTTTCATTGTTCTTATTTAAAATAGAATTTTAGACTACGTTTAGCAAATTAATGATAACAAATATTAATGTATATTCTCATTTTTCAATTTTATATCTTTTATTTTTAACATACTATTTATGTAGAATGAAATTGAATTTTGTTAAGAAATTGTTCTGCTATTTTTCGTTTAGTTTGAGACAACCGACAAAATATTTTGTTATTTTTTCAGACAAATCACTTCCAAATACAACTCCTTTCATGTATTATAGTTTGTCATATGCCTCCATCCATTTTAGTATTTTATTTTTCTGTGGGGGAGTATTTCTTAATTTTTAGGTAAAGGCACTATAGCTAGAGTGCGTGAATGTAATAATTATTCTTTAATTCCTCAATAAAGGGCTAGCTAGAGTGCTTGGATGTAATAAATATAGCCACCTAGAATTATGTATATCCAAATACACAACTCTAGAGAGTATGAGATGTAGACGAGTACTTTGTCCTCGGAGACCTTCCACAAGCCCCTTCTCATTTGCATTGCTTGTTTCTTGCTTCTTTCATGGTCAAATAATCTCGAGGTTCAATGGCTGACAAATGTATCATGCGGGGGAGTAGCTCTTGGGTTTCAAATTTTTCAAAAAACAATTAATGAAACAATGTTTGAAAGTTTTATTTTTTAATAGCAATTCACTGTACATAAAGGTACGACCTGCATAGATGTAAATTTTCGTTAGTAGCTGTTTTCATTTGTGGGATGCACTATTACAAATCCATATAGCTCTCGGTTCAACATTTCTTGAAAATCTATTGGTACATAGTTAAAGCGTATATATTAATTAAGGAAAGTCAGAATTATTTGGAACTATAAACGTTATTTCCGAATTTATAATAATAAACAGGACCCAAGACACCCTAGCTCATTTAGCAACCGTCTGGTCGGTCAGACGATATGAGCCCCGTACACTGGACTTGGACCCGGTGCGGCAGCTTTAGCCTGATTCTGAATTTCACCAGCCGTCAGTCCATCACCACACGGCAGCAGGAACTCAACGTCTGGGCGCGTTCAATGACGGTATATTTTTACTTAGCCTCTTGTTTGTCTCGTCCAAGTTTCAGTGTCTGGTCTCTACACACCTCGTCAGTCAGTAGCTTAATTGACCACTTGTTACGAAGAACTGAACATTTCTAAGCTGAACGCTCCAATTACTAGTACTCTTCCGGTCCTTCTTCAATGAATCTTCTCATACAGATTCACATTTTCGCTTCCAACAGAAGCACCCGCTGGGTACAGACAGTGATGCACCCTTTGTTTGCGCTTACTCATACGCACTTCCGCAGCATAAATCGACCAAGTCCCCGGTAATTTCCCAATCCATTACATTTACATTTTATACAGTTCAGCATAGGAATTCACAACTGGAATTTAGCTTACATAAACATGTCCTGGAGCCAAACTAAGCATTTGTTGGACGTCCAGGACTCGTTCCGTAACCTCTAGCAAGTGTCACTGAAGTTTCTGGTCCACATGTCAAGTTCAAGTTCTTGAATCGTTCAGTCACTCTTCACTGAATATTCTCTAGTGCCTCACTAACTTTTCCCAGTAATGTCTGAATGATACTACTGCAATGCCATGTCTCTCCTATAAATAGGACCAGCATCCCGGCGGCAGTCCTGCACCAAAGCAACCGAGCTTGTCTAGCTGAATTTTACAGTTGTTCTCTTTCAGGTACAGTACTAGGTTTCACTCCTAAGTTGGAAGGATGTACAGTCCTCCGAGGTTTCTGCTGATGGTTTCTCATACAATTTACACTTCTTATTTTCAGGGTCATCTTGGCGGAATATTTCAGCTCGTATACCTCGGCGATCTTTGGAAGATGGGGCGTAACGGTGTCAAGAAGAGCATATGGGAGATCCTCTGCGGCTGTTCCTCGCCTAAGACCAACAAATGATTAAGACAGAAATGCACGACACAGCGAGAGGTTAAGTGTCTAATGGTTCCCAATTGGTGGAATTTATCTATGTTGAATTTAAAAAGTGGTTGTAAAGTTGTCATTAGGTATTGCTAAGTTATTTTGTTGTATTGGTCTGTACTCTGTAGTCTTGTGGTTGTGTTGGGCTGGCTTCTTCTGCAGCAAGGAGCATGTAAACGAGGAATGTCTTGTAACCATATTCGGAAACAAATCTCGCATATCTGTGTCATACTCTTGTCGGGCGTGTAAATCGTGCTAATCTCCTATAGGATTGAACGAACTAAACTCATGCTTTTTGCATCATGGCCATGATGCCAACCATCATTAGCATCGAATCAAGGATCAAGCAAGACTATTAATTTCCAAGCCTGTTGCAATGAATGTGATCATTTGGGCTGTTGGAATTTTTGGATACAGTGAAATATCAAAATTTTCAGAAATGCCCCCCCTTCCTTTGCATCAGGGAAGCGTCAGACGAGGAGGATTTGATCCTGCTCAGCCATAGAATCAGGAGGAAGCATGCTTCTTGCCTCCATGCCTGGATGGTTTCTGAATAACATGTCCATCATGATTATATGCCGTATTATGTTGTTAAAAATATCAGATTACTAGCTCCTTGCAATAAAGAAACCCAACAACTTCGAATTACCGGTAACAAAAAGCTACAAATTCTCATCTTTTAATTTTGGTACAAAAATGTCTTTTGTGAACAGCCATCGATACACAAATACTTTCGAGATATAAAGCGATACGCTGCACTCTGTTTTTCTTTCTCTGCTGAAGGAAATTACTTATGCAGTACTCTACTCTGTATTTCGACCACACTGCAGAAGCATACGCAAACAAATCAATGAAATAACTGAGAAAAATACGTGAACCATGTCACCTACTACGCCTTAAAAATTACTCAGTTTCTATTAGCTGCATCACTAGCAGCAGTTGAACCATTCGAAGCAAAGGTAAAGGTCCATACATGCTTCAGTCAAAGAACTTTAGATAGTACAGCAGCAGCAGTAGTAGTATATATGCTGTCATGTTGCGTGCATGCCGACCAAAAAACAGTTGACAGATTGAACTTTGAAGAGGCATACGCTCGCATTGACCGACAATCACTACTTATAACCGAGCAGTCAACATCACATGAGAACATCAGAATTCTCCAAAGGAAATGGTTAGGTCAGGCGGTCAGCCCAAGTCAGTCTTGGCATGTAACTTTCACTGAATATTTCTACGACAAGCGCAAACCAAGCACAACTGCCCAAGTGCAGTGTTAAACTATGACCAGCGAACTTGTCTAGGTTGAGCTCTGTTTTGTGATTATTTATGTTCTTTTCCAGGTATACGTGCAACCCAAGTTTGTCTCCTTTTGTGACTTGGAGTACCGTAAGCAGAGCATGCACAGAACATGACTTGTTCTTCGCTGAATATTCCCGTGGTTTTCATGTTCTTTTCCTAGTACGTAAAAGTCAGGGTAGGAACACAAATTAACTAAGCACAGTCAACTGCTTGTGCGAGTGTGAGTGAGTGTTTGTCCTCTATAATCTGCCTTCGGTAGTTCTGCTTGTTGCATCAATCGGCCATGTTCGCAGTAATTTCCTGGTTCATTACAAATAAATTTTATACAGATCATGGCTAAATGGTTAAGCATAGGAGTTCACAACTGAAGTTTAGTGTGCATAAACATGTCCGAGAGCAAGATTAAGTGTTTGTTGAACGTCCGGACTCGTTCTGTACATGCAAGGTACAGTAGTATACGGAGTAGATAGGACACATGCTAATTAAGCTAATTGCTAACAAATGTCACTGAAGTTTCTGCAACTGATCCACTTTCCAAGTTCAAGTTCTGGAATCGTTCAGTCACTCTTCACTGAATATTCCTCTGGTGCCTCACTAACTTTTCCTTGTAATATCAGTGTCTCTCCTTGTTCACAACGAAATTGCTACTTGCCGAAGGGCGGCCGGCCTATAAATGGACCAGCATGTCTGTCTGCCGTCCTGCACCAGAGCACGGAGCTTGTCTAGTTGAATTTTAGAGCTGTTCCTTTTCAGGTGCTACTAGGTTTCATTCCTAAGTTGGGCAGGATGCACCGTTGTCCGAGGTTTCTGCCTATGATTTCTCATACAGTTTACTCTTTTTATTTTCAGGGTCATCTTGGCGGAACATTTCAGCTCGTATCCCTCAGCGATCTCTGGAAGAAGATGGGGCGTAACGGCGTCAAGAAGAGTATCTGGGAGCTCCTCTGCGGCTGTTCCTCGCCTCGGACCAACAAATGATTAAGACCGAAATGCGAGAGGTTAAGTGTGTTATGGTTCCTAATAGGTGAAATTGTTCCAAATAGTTCTCCATAAAGTTGCTTTATGTGATTAGATATTGCTACGTTCTTTGGTTAAATTGGTTTGTAGTCTTTGTGTTGTGTTGGGCTGGCTTCTTCTGCAGCAAGGAGCATGTAAAAGAGTGTCATGTGTAACCATATTGGGAAATAAATCTCTCTCGCATATTTGTCCCTCAACTTGGGGGTTTTCAATGTAAAAATACTGGTGTTCATCTGTGCTGATTTTTTGCTATACTGTTCTGCGTATTTTCGCTTGGCCCCAGACACTCTGAGATGGATGTATGATATGCAATGCCGCATTGGAGAAGCTTACAGAAATAACTTAAGTTTCGTCCTAAGTTTTGGCTGACAAAAATTACTCCATTTCGTCCTAAGTTTTGGCTTCCATGACTGAGCAACGAGCCGCGAGTTAGTTGCGTAAAGTTGGTGCTGAAGTTAGGTTGTTTCCACTGCAAATCTGCAATGTTTTAGATGGCCGTTCATTGTGAACTAATTCCCAGCAAATTCTTATTAGAAACTTAATGATGAAATAGGCAAGTCTGTTGCCTTTGTTTAGAATAACAAGAGATCATGATATGTTCAATTTCTTTTTGCGATATACTACAGTACTGATCAAGACCTAGAGATTGAAGTGTTAACTAACAGGTTCCTTGTAATAAAGAAACTCAAAGTTCGTATAGTATACTGTCATGTTGCGCGCATGCCGGCCAAAAAACAGTTGAATGATTGAACCTTGAAGAGGCATCAGTTTGACTGACAATTATTACATATAACCTACTTCCTTCATTCTATAATATAAAAGCTTTTGACACCTTATACGCGGCGGCTCCCTCGACGGCTCTTGAGCCCTTTAGTCTAATCTGGGACATTCGCCTTCATCTAAAGATCCGGATTTTCCTGTGGCAGTGGATCCAGGGACGCCTTCCCTCTGGGGTTGAGGTCCTCAAACGTAATGGACCAGGAGATGGGATTTGTCCCTTGTGTGGCACGGTCGAGGATGCCAACCACATCTTCTTCTCTTGCTCCACGGCCCAATTCCTGTGGTCCTGTTTTCGCGAGACGGTTGGTGGACAGTGGTGTAATACCAACTTCCCCGACTTACTTGCTGAGATTCACGCCTCCCCCACTCGCTACCGCCACATTCGTTGGTTGTGCGTCGGGGTTCTCGCCTGGACGCTTTGGACCATCCGCAACAAGCTTGTCATTCACAAAGTGCCTCTTCGACGTGCGATTGATGCTATCTTCAAAATGTGTGGTTTCTTGCAGCTCTGGCGGCCGCTTAGCCGCCCCCAGGACCGGGACGTCATCAACAACCTCCTCGCCGACCTTTGCTCGATGGCTATCCGCATGGCGCCCCCGCTGCCGCCCCCTCCTCCGGAGCCCGATTAGAGGTCGGGCTGCTGGGTGTGAGTGTGTTGTGTTTTCTGTTTCCAGGGCTTGTTGAGCTGTGCTCTCAGCAGTTACCTCTCTGTGTACTTGTGTTTGTCTGAGACCTATGTGTGTGCATGTGTGTGTGAACCTTGTTAGATGTTGGCTTGAGCGGTTTGCTTTATAATATAAAGCGGGGCGAAAGCCTTTTTCGGTAAAGGAAAAGGCCAGGTCAGCCCAAGTCATTCTTGGCAAGAAGTAACTTTCACTGAAGTTCAAACCAAGCACAACTGGGCAAGCGCAGTGTTTAACTATGAGTCTATGACCAGCGAACTTGTGTAGGTTGAGCTCTTTTTGTGATTATTCATGTACTCAAGTGTTTTTTGAGCTTTTGTGATTATTCATGTACTCAAGTGTAGGTTGGAGCACCGTAAGCAGAGTATTCCCAGAACATGACTTGTTCTTCGCTGAATATTCATGTGGGTTTCGTGCTCTTTTCCTAATATAAAGTCTGATCTGCGTACATCCCAACACCGGACAGGGCAGGGGCACAAATAAACAAAACACACTCAACTGCTTGTGCGAGCGGAGTGAGTGCCCCTGTAAATATGCCCCTGGACCGTGGTAGTGCCGGTGGCTGCATCAATCGGTCGGTCTCGGCTTTGCTTAGAGCATCTTCAGCCACGCCTTCAACAGGCCTTTTCAGGCGCCTTTTTACGTGCCGGCGTCGAAAACCCCCCCACTCGCGTCTTCAAGAGGCCGAAATTCGCCGGCTCGGTCCGTTTTTTGGCCCGGCGATCGCAGGCCGAACCCAGCGCACTGAGGGGCATTCGAGGGCTCCGGCGCAAGGGAAAAACACGCCCGGGCCACACTGTCAGGTGAAAAGTCAAGCCAATTGTCCAGATTCGCCCCCACTCCCCACGCGCTCGGCCACCACCCTGCCGATCCCGACGCCACCCACCGCCCACCACCGCTAGATAGGCCATTCCCCGCCGAAAAAGAGAGAAGGTTTCGCCGCGGCAGCCTCCCCACCATCGTCCGGGCGAGTTTTTCGGCGCTCCGGCCGCGCAGGGCGGTATACCGGTGGGTGTGCGCCCACCACGCCAGGTGTTCGGCGTTTTGTCTGCTCGGCGATGTACTCAGACGACGAGGAGGCGCTCGTGGCGCTGCTGCAGGAGGAAGCCGATGCCGACGCCCAGGACGAGGAACACCTCATGGTCCTCGCCGCCCTCGCCGGTCTGCTCGCGAGCAATGAAAAGCCACGCGCGAGGTGGCTCGGCGCCGGGGCGGCTGAAAGCAAAGAACCGGCATCGTCTGGAAGGCTATTGCATGCTCTACTCCGACTACTTCGCCGACGCTTCACTGCACGACGACAAAGTGTTTCGGCGCCGTTATCGGATGGGCCGAAAGCTTTTCCACAGGATTGTGAATTCCATCTGGGAGTTCGGCAGCTACTTCAAGTGCAAGAAGGATTGCACCGGCAAACTTGGATTCACCTCAATCCAGAAGTGCACGACAACTATGAGGATGCTTGCATACGAAGCTCCCGGTGATTCACTCGACGACTATGGGCGCATGGCCGAGTCCACGACCATTGAGTGTTTCTACAAGTTCTGCAAGGCAGTGGTGGCAGTGTTTGGACCGCAGTACTTGCGAACACCCAATGCGGAAGACACTGCTCGGATCCTAGTACAGAATGCAGGAAGAGGATTTCCTGGGATGCTTGGAAGCATCGACTGCATGCATTGGTAAGGGATGTACAAAGGCGCCAAAGGCAGTTGCAGTGTGGTACTTGAGGCGGTGGCCATACAGGACCTCTGGATTTGGCACTCCTTCTTTGATATGCCAGGAACTCACAATGACATCAACGTGCTGCAGTGCTCCCCTGTCTTTGCCAAGCTTGTTGAAGGTAATTCTCCTCCGGTGAACTTCGAGGACAATGGGCGGCACTACAAAAAGGGGTACTACCTAGCTGATGGCATCTATCCGAGATGGTCTACATTTGTGAAGACTATCTCAAACGTTGTGCCAGGAGGCAAGAAGTCCCACTTTGCGAAGGTTCAGGAGGCTTGCAGGAAGGATGTCGAGCGGGCATTTGGTGTGCTCCAATCTCGATTTGCTGTTGTCCGGTACCCTGCTCAGACCTGGTCCAAAGATCGAATGTGGGAGATCATGAATTACTGTGTCATCTTGCACAACATGATCATTGAGAGCGAGCAGGAAGAGGCAGGGTCCTCTTGCCCAAGTTGATCTCCAGCTACCGGCAACCTGGACTGCCTATCTCAATATGCGTAAGGAGATCCAAGACCCACAGGTGCATCAACAACTGCATCATGATTGAAGGAAATATGCCCTAGAGGCAATAATAAAGTTATTATTTATTTCCTCATATCATGATAAATGTTAATTATTCATGCTAGAATTGTATTAACCGGGAAACGTAATACATGTGTGAATACATAGACAAACATAATGTTACTAGTATGCCTCTACTTGACTAGCTCGTTAATCAAAGATGATTGAGTTTCCTAAACCATAGACATGAGTTGTCATTTGATTAACGGGATCACATCTGTCGGAGTAAATGGCCACGGGTAGCCTAACCGACTCCCCCTGGCTCCTCAAAAAATTATCAGGTCATTTAAACCTTCAAGCATTCGAAGCATAGGGCCGCCTTCCCCCGACCGACTATCCCCAGGGCCGACTCTCAGAAGGCGACCCAGTCCCAGAAACCTTCCCCAAGAAAGCTACAAGATGGCCGACTCCAGAAAGCCGGCTCCAAAAGGACCGACTCCCAGAAGCCGGCCATGAAAAACGCCGACTCCAAGAAGCCGGACAAGACCGCACCCACCAAGACTGTGTCCACATAACGGTGATAAGACGGGGCGTGGCCACAGTACAGCCCACTACCCCCGAATCCCGAAGCAGGCATGGCCACAGGACGCCGTACGGGTCAGCCATCTCCCGTCCGGCGCGGCACTGTAGCCATGTTGGCCTCAACGTCATCCACGGCAGACGCCAGTACGGCCCGCGGGCGGCGGGCCCCTTTAGCCAGAGAGACGCACGAAGGCGGCCCGGCCTCCCCTAGTCGGCCAGGGGCGTAGCCGGCCCCCAGGAGCCGGCTACCTCCCTCCCTCGAAACATGTGCCACATTAAGGAGACAAGACGAGGTAAGGCTACAGTAAGAGCCCGCAAGGCGGCTACACTGTAGCCATGCTTACCTCGACAAAGCCCTTGTCATCAGGGGCAAGGCAACAGTAACCAGCCGCCGACAAGACCCCCAAGCGGTGGGGCCGGCCTGTCGACCAAGAGGCCGGCAGCCGGCGGGGCCCACCAGTCGGCGGGCCCCAATGGCCGGCGGAGAAGCCGGCGAACACAGACACTGACGGCTGGGACCCGCGCCCAGCCGGATTACTATTGTACCCCTGGGGGGTAGGCCTATATAAACCCCCCGGGGCACCCATGCAAAGGGTTGGTCTCGTAGAGTTACACACACCATATAGAGAGAAAGGGAGGGCTAGCCTTGCTCTTCTTCTCCCTCGAACCCGACAGCTCAAGGAGCACTTGTAGCTACTTGTTTTGGCCTAGTGATCATGCGGAGACCCCGCAGAGCAGGACTAGGGGTGTTATCTCCATGGAGAGCCCCGAACCTGGGTAAGATTCGCCGGCGTGCACGTCTTCGCCTCATCCCGTTTCCAGGCACCGACGACGTCTTACTGGCTCCCACAATGATAAGCCACCCGTTGGCATAGGTCGCACCTACCACCCGACATTTGGCGCCCACCATGGGGCCAGGTGCACCGTCGTCCGGAGACCTGTTCTGGACGGGAACCCTTTTCCTCCCCCGCGAGCGCAGCCAGCCCGCTGCGCCCGATGGCGTTTGCCCCGACGCGCTGCAAGGCGTCGACGACGCCTGCGCAGCGAGCTGCCTCGCCAATCTGCTCGGCGAGACTCACATCTCCAACGAGCCCGCATCCGACGCAGGCACGGACTACCCCAAAAGCTGCCTCGTCAGCCTCCTCGACCAACTTCACGTCTCCAGCGAGCCTGCTGTAGACTTGGAGTCGGTCGGCTCCACCGACCCGATGCTTGTCGACTCCGACACGGCATCGCTCGACGCCTACCCCTCCGATGTGGTAGTCTTCGACGACCCTCTCCCTCGAGCTGACAGCGGCAGCAGCGCTGTCACCGAAGTGCTGGTCATCAGTCACGTCGTCAACTCGGGCGAGAATGCCCACGACGCCCTGCAAGCGGCGATGCATGACTTATCCGTCCCCATCCCGGCTGACGCCGACGCCGAGACCCTGGAGGCGCGCCGCCTCGCCCTCATCGCGGAAGGCCAGAAGATAGCCTCTATGAGACGCCTCACCGAGGCTCACCAGCGCGAAGTCGACCGCGCCGCCTTTGGCACGCCGCCTCATGGCGGGCCGAGCCGAGCCGGCCTTGTCCAGAAGCGCGGCGCGGCCATCGCCAGCATGCTGGGGGCGGACCGCCCCGTCTACGCCACCCCGCTCGAGAATCTGCGAGCCGCTCAGGCGGCCGCTGAAGAGCTAAATGGGCTGGGAGCCGATGAGCTCCCCTACATGATGAGGCGAATCCAGCAGCTGATCGACGCGGCCGCAGAACGGCACGAAGCCGGCGCCCGCGCTGAGAGTCCTCCCCCGCGCCGAGAGCACGCCGCGACATCCCGGTCGCCGACTGCGAGCGGTGCCCGCGCGAGGAAAGACAAGGAGCTGGCTGCTAGCCACAGCCAGACTCGGATCACCATCGAGCGCGACGCGGAAGGCCGCCCTCGAGCGGTGGAGCGCCAAGGAAATCCGCCTCCTCCCCCGCCTCGAGGGGAGAGATATCCCACCCCGCCGCCTGTCACGCATCCGACTCTTGGTGGCCGACTAGGCCACCGCGAAGGAGTCGGCGAGAACGACGCCCGCCACAGGATCGACCGCCTGGCTCGATCCCTGGTGCTAGAAGAAGAAGACGATGTCGGTCCGTCATGCTTTGGCCCCCGCATCCGCGATGAGCCCTTCCCCAAAGGGTTCTCGCTCCCCAGAGACACGCCCAAGCACAACGGCTCTGTGAAGCCGGAAGATTGGCTTATCGACTACTCTACTGCTGTCAGCATATCCAACGGCAACAGGCGCGTGGCCGTGAAGTACGTCCCCCTCATGCTGCAAGATACGGCGCGCACCTGGCTCAACAGCCTCAAGCCCTACAACATCAACAGCTGGCTGGACTTCACGGAAGTCTTTGTCCGCAACTTCACCAGCACGTACAAGCGGCCTCCCAAGCCTCGCCAACTCTCCGTATGCGTCCAAGGGCCCAACGAGTCGACCCGCGACTACCTCACGCGGTGGGCCGAGCTCCGCAACTCCTGCGAGGGGGTGCACGAGGTTCAGGCCATCGAGTACTTCACCGCCGGGTGCCGAGAGGGCACCCTCCTCAAGCACCGACTCCTCTGCGACGAGCTGGCTACCCTCGACGAACTGCTGATCATCGCGGACAAGTACGCCACGGCCGACTCCTCGATGAAGACCGAGCTCCGAGTGGACGCCTCTGGGAAGGTGATCGCTCCGGCTCCCAAGACACCGGCTGGCGACTCCAATCGGCGCCCCTACCAGAACGATCACAAGCGCAAGGCCCCTATTCCACCTTCCACCAGTCGGCAAGTGGCCACGGTTGAAGATGAGCAGCCCGAAGAGCGGCCCGCTCCCAAGAAGAAGGGTGGCAGGCCGGCTTGGCAGCCGGCTTTCTCCTACGAGCAGACTCTCGATGCCCCCTGCAAGTTCCACAGCGGCACGAAGCCGTCCAACCACACGACCCGAAAGTGCCACTGGCTCACACGGATCTCCAAGGGCGAGGGGCTGGTGCCGCCTCCGCCTCCCAGCCTGCCGCCTCCATCCCCCTAGCAGCCGGCGGCTCGACCAGCAGTCGGAGCCATTCAAGATGAGTTCCCTGAAGAGCACGCCGCCTACGTCGTCTTCACAAGCCAAGTTGAAGACAAGCGCAGTCGGCGCCGACAGCACCAAGAGGTCAACGCAGTCGCCTCCAGCGACCCCGAGTTCATGCACTGGTCCGAGAAGCCCATCAACTGGAGCCAGGCCGACCACCCAGAGGTGATGCCGTCCCCTGGCTCCTACGCATTAGTATTGGATGTCACCCTCGCGACGGAGAGGCGAGCTGCCCGATTCTCCAGCGTCCTGATTGATGGCGGAAGCAGTATCAACATACTGTACCGCGATACCATGGAGAACCTGAACATCAAGGCGAAGCAGCTCATGCCAAGCCGGACCGTGTTCCATGGCATCGTACCCGGCTTGTCCTGTTCCCCGATCGGCAAGATCAAGATGGATGTTCTCTTCGGAGACAAGGATCATTTTCGCCGAGAAGCGATCTGGTTCGAGGTAGTGGATCTGGAGAGCCCTTATCATGCCTTGCTTGGCCGACCTGCTCTGGCCAAGCTCATGGCTGTGCCCCACTATGCCTACCTGAAAATGAAGATGCCGAGCTCGAAGGGGATCATCACTGTGGCCGGCGACTACAAGAAGTCCATCGAGTGCGCTACAGCCAGCAGTCGGCTGCCCGAGTCCCTCGTAGTGGCAGAAGAGAAGAAGATACTAGAACGGGTTGTGGCCATGGCCGGCAAGCAGCCGGCCTTGTCCCCCAACCCCAAGGATTATGATGCACAGGTCTCCTTCCAGCCGGCCAAGGAGACGAAGAAGATACCTCTGGACCCGGAGAACCCGGAAAGGTTTGCTGTCATTGGGGCAAACCTGGACAGTAAATAGGAAGGCGAGCTCGTCGACTTCCTCCATGAGAATCGAGACATCTTTGCATGGTCCCCAAAGGACATGCCGGGTGTTCCGAAGGATTTCGCCGAGCACAAATTACACGTCCGAACCGACGCAAAGCCGGTCAAGCAGCCCCTCCGCCGACTGTCAGAAGAGAAGCGAAGAATCGTAGGAGAAGAGATAGCCCGGCTCCTCGCCGCCGGCTTTATTATGGAAGTATTTTTCCCAGAGTGGCTTGCCAACCCAGTCTTGGTGTTGAAGAAGAACAACAAGTGGCGTATGTGTATAGACTACACCAGCCTGAACAAGGCCTGCCCCAAAGATCCGTTTGCTTTGCCACGGATTGACCAAGTGATAGACTCCACGGCCGGATGCGAGCTGTTGAGTTTTTTGGATGCCTACTCAGGGTACCATCAGATCAAGTTGGACCCAGCAGACCGCCTGAAGACTGCCTTCATCACACCATTCGGAGCTTTCTGTTACCTGACTATGACATTCGGCTTAAGGAATGCCGGTGCCACTTTTCAGCGTTGCATGCAGAAATGCCCACGTCTACGTAGACGATATTGTGGTGAAGATAGAGAAGCGCGGCACCCTGCTGGAGGACCTCAAAGAAACATTTGCCAACTTGTGCCGATTCCAGATCAAGCTCAACCCCGAGAAATGCGTGTTCGGAGTACCAGCCAGCCAGCTGCTAGGCTTTCTGGTCTCCGAACGCGGCATTGAGTGCAACCCTATGAAGATCAAGGCCATTGAGAGGATGGAGATTCCCACCAAGTTGCGAGATGTGCAGAAGTTCACTGGGTGCCTGGCCTCCTTAAACCGCTTTATCAGCCGGCTAGGAGAGAAGGCTCTCCCCCTGTACCGACTCATGAAGAAATCCACTCATTTCGAGTGGAATGACCAAGCCGACCAAGCCTTCCATGAGTTGAAGAAGATGCTGACTACTCCACCTGTCCTGGCGGCGTCGACTGAGAAGGAGCCCATGCTCCTCTACATTGCCGCGACTAGCTGAGTGGTTAGTACAGTTGTCGTGGTCCAGCGCCCGGAAGAAGGCCGAGCCCAGCTAGTCCAGAGGCCGGTGTATTATCTAAGCGAAGTACTATCCAGCTCAAAGCAAAACTATCCGCACTACCAGAAGATGTGCTATGTGGTGTACTTCGCCGCCAAGAAGCTGAAGCCCTACTTCCAAGAGCATCCCATCACGGTCGTGTGCACCGCCCCGCTCGCCGAGATCATAGGCAGCCGGGATGCATCCGGCCGGGTGGCTAAATGGGCCATTGCGCTGGCACCATACACAATCTTCTACCAACCCCGCACCACCATCAAGTCCCAAGCATTAGCCGACTTACTCATCGACTGGGCCGAGACCCAGTACCTACCGCCGGCTCCCGACTCTACCCAGAGGCGGATGCACTTCGACGGGTCCAAGATGCACACCGGCTTGGGAGCCGGCATCGTCCTCACCTCTCCCAAAGGCGACAAACTCAGATACACGCTGCAAATCCACTTCGCCGCCTCCAACAACGTGGCCGAGTACGAGGCGCTCATACACGGGCTCCGGCTAGCCAAAGAGCTCGGCATACGCCGGATCCTGTGTTATGGCGACTCAGACTTGGTGGTCCAGCAGTCATCTGGCGACTGGGACGCCAAGGATGCAAACATGGCGAGCTATCGATTCCTCGTCCAGCAGATCAGTGGGTACTTCAAAGGGTGCGAGTTCCTTCATGTACCATGGGCCGACAATGACTAAGCAGATGCCCTGGCGCGGATCGGCTCCACCCGACAGGCTATACCGACCGGTGTCTCTCTCCAGCGCCTCCTCAAGCCGTCCATCAAGCCGTCTCCAGAGTCGGACTCTATCTTCGTACCGCCTGCCCCCGATGCAGCCGGATCCGACTGGAGGAACCCAGCAGGCGGCACGGGGACTTCGGCAACCAGCCCGGGGACTGCCGTAGTCACACCCGGCTCGGGGACTTCAGAACCCGGCCCGGGGACTGCAGCAGTCGGCCCGGGGACTGCAGCAACACAAGAAGCGGTGGCCGACTCCAATTCCACACCACCCAACCCACCCACCCGAGTCATGGTGGCCGTATTGACAGTAGAGGAAGTCTCAGCTCCATCATGGGCCCAGACCATCCTCAACTTTCTAGTCAACAGAGAGCTGCCGGCTGATGAGATCTCGGCAAGACTAGTGCAACGTCGAGTCGGAGCATATGCAATAATAAATAGAGAGCTTGTGAAGCGCAGCGTCACTGGAGTCTTCCAGCGCTGCGTCGAGCCAGAGAAAGGAGTGGCAATCCTCAAGGATATCCATCAAGGCGAATGCGGCCACCACGCAGCCTCAAGATCACTTGTGGCCAAAGCTTTCCGCCACTGTTTCTTTTGGCCGACTGCTTTGGAAGATGCCAAAAAGATAGTCAAGAGCTGCAGAGGATGCCAAGTCTTCAGTTCCAAGCAACACCTGCCGGCTTCTGCACTCAAGACCATCCCCCTCACCTGGCCCTTTGCCGTCTGGGGGCTGGACATGGTGGGCCCATTCAAGACAGCCCGCGGCGGCTTGACACATCTGCTTGTCGCCGTGGACAAATTTACCAAGTGGATCGAAGCAACGCCGATCAAGAAGCTGAACGGGCCGACTGCCGTGACATTCATCACCGACATCACTACTCGGTACGGCGTGCCACACAGCATCATCACCGACAATGGCACAAACTTTGCCAAAGGAGCACTGGCACGTTTCTGCGCGACGCAGGGTATTCGACTGGACTTAGCGTCCGTTGCCCACCCGCAGTCAAACGGCCAGGTCAAGCGAGCAAATGGACTCATCCTCTCCGGCATCAAGCCCCGACTGGTCGTACCACTGGAGCTATCGGCCGGCTGCTGGCTCGATGAGCTGCCGGCTGTCCTTTGGAGTCTGCGTACTACCCCTAACAAGTCAACCGGCTTCACTCCGTTCTTCCTTGTATATGGTGCCGAGGCTGTCATCCCAACCGACATCGAGTTTGACTCGCCTCGGGTCACCATGTACACGGAGGCGGAGGCCAAGGAAGCGCGAGAAGACGGCGTCGACCTGCTGGAAGAAGGCCGGCTGTTAGCACTCAGCCGGTCCGCCATCTACCAGCAGGGGTTGCGCCGTTACCACAACCGCAAGGTCAAGCCAAGATCTTTCCAGGAGGGCGACCTTGTGCTTCGGCTGATCCAGCGAACAGCCGGCCAGCACAAGCTCTCGCCCCCTTGGGAAGGCCCTTTCGTCATCAGCAAGGCACTAGGCAACGACTCCTACTATCTGGTTGACACGCAAAAGCCAAGAGGACGCAAGAGGGATGATTCTGGCAAGGAGTCGGAGCGACCATGGAACGCGAACCTCCTGAGAAGATTTTACAGTTAAAAGCAGTATGTATCATGCTACCCTTTTGTATTAAGTACGAAACAACAGCCCCCCCGAGGAGCACTCGGGGACTGCCTTCCTTTATCTATGAATGACGAGTGTCATATTCATGAATGTATTATTACATTTGATTTTCTGTCTGGCACCGGGTTCGACTAGTCGGCCCGGGGACTGGCCGCCTTAATTTATATTAAAGTTCTACCTGAAGTCAGACAAGTAGTGTGCCGGCTCCCGAGTCCTCTCTTGTTGAAGGTCGCAGCTCGAAGAACCGACTGTCCGACTAGCAAGAGCCAAAGGCAGAAAGGATGCCCACACGAAAAACGGCTAAGGACTAACGAACTTGTATAACGAAAAGACGGCCTCCAACCACGCTTGCCGACTGTCAAAACAGCCGGCCGGCCGGCCTCCCAAGCACTTCTCTATAATCCATCAAAGCTAAAGTACTTGCCCTCCCAACTGGCCAAACACTTCTCCAGTCACGGATTGCAGAGCAACTGTCCGACTGGGGAGGCGGCAACCAAGGGAGGGCGGCAAAGGAAACGACAGAAGGATGAAAAGCAAAGAACAATGGAAAGCCAAACGCATGCATAATCATATTTACATATAAGGCCCCCCAACAGGCCGGCAATCAACATAGTTCGAATACACCCCCAGTGGGTGGAATTGTGCAAGCCTAACAAAATAATGTTCCAAGAGTGGCAAGACAGGAAAATAAAGGCGGCAGACTAGACTAAGGGCGCGGTGTGGGAGCCAGGTTGGTCGGTGGAGACGGCGCCATCGGCTGGAGGAGTGGCCGGCCGGCGGGTCTCGGCTTGATCATCGCCGGCTGCAGGCGGTGCACCCGCGCGTGCCATGTTGCTGGAGGCACGGTCAAGCTGAGGCTGACCGGCCGCTCCACCATCTGGCCCGACGTCCCCACCCTCCTCCTCCTCTTCGCCCTCGTCGCTGGAGTCGATCTCCTCCGCCGAGTCTTCGCCGTCTGCCGGGTTTAGCCCGAACCACTCCTCCGGCTGGGCAACACCGCTGCCGTCCACCTCAGGAGCGAAGGCGCGGGTGTCGGCGTAGTCGGCGATCGCCGAAGCCTGCCGGATGATAGCCGGCCGCGCCGGCTCCAGCTCCGTGTCGGCCTGCTGCCGCCAGGTGGCCAGCTGGTCCAGACTCAGCCCGAGATACCAGGCCTTGACGAACTCCAGCGCCCGCCTGGCGCCGGACCGAGCCGCCGAAGCCTTCCAGGCCTCGAAGCGGCCGACTGCCACCTCCAGCCAGTCGGCAGTCCTACTGGGGGTGCGAGGAATCACTTCACTAGGCCAGAGAGCGGCCAGCACCTGTGCCCCGACACGTTGAAGCCGGCGGAGCAAGCGATGAGCCGGCTGGAGGCGGGCCTGGATCGCCAAGAGCTGCTCCTCTAGCGACCGGCGAGCGTTTGGCGCGATCTCGGCCCCAGCCTGCCTCTGTGCCTCGCGGCGGGCCTCGATGATCTGGTTGGTGGCGGTAGAGTAGCCAGGGAAGTACTCTGCGCAAGAAAGAAAGAGAAATAAGAGAAGAACACCAAGTCAGAAAACGAGACAAAACGGCAAGCGGCAAGCAAGGACGAAGAAGAAGGCGGCTTACTGTCAACCAAATCTTCGATCTGGCCATAGCCGTTGATCAGCGTCTGCTTCGCTTCGGCCCAGCTAGCCGCCTCTGTCTCATACTCGGCCTGGAGGGCGGCCTCGCTGTCCTGCACCGCCTTCAGGGCCACCTTGTGGCTCTCCTCCTGGTCGGCCAACCTCTTGGCCAGGCGGTCATGCTCCTGCGCCAAGGCGGCAAACTCGGCCTCCTTAGCACGGAGGGCGGCCTGAGACCCTCCCAGCTGCTCCCTTAGACTGGCGTTGGCCGCTGCAGGGATGGTAGAGAAAAAAGAAGCAATAAGAAGAAGTCGTCAAGAAAGATCCGACCCGACTGCTCAGCAGTCGGCCTGAATCTCGGGGACTACACCCAGTGCGTGCGCTGACGCGCCCCCACGTGAGACAAAAGACGAAGCACTTACCCCGGCTCTCAGATAGGTCAGCAGTCTTCTGGGTCAGCTCCCGAGCCTGGGAATTGAAGGCAGCCGCGCAGAGGTTGTGGTAGTCCTGCAAGTCAGGCAGAAGAGCGAATGAGAACAAGAATAGCAAAACAAGGTCCGCTAGGAAGTTCAAGCCGCCTGCTCAGCAGCCGACTCGGAACTCGGGGACTACACCCAGTGGGTGCGCTGACGCGCCCCCACGGAAGAAACCAAGATCAAAAAAGCAAAGACAAGAAGACTAACCCGGATAGCCGCCCGCGTCGCAAGGAACTCGTCGTTGTACTTCCTCAGCGCCGTAGCCTGGGCTTGAAGCCGGGTCCGGACGTCCTGCGCGGCCACGTTCATCACGGCCGTCCCTCCGCCCGGCGTCCACCCCGAGCTGGCGCTGGCCGCCTCCATGTCCTGGGCCGACGAGCTAGAGCCCACGGCCGGCTGTGGCTCCGATGCAGCCTTCTACGGCTCTGATGCGGCCTTCCCCGCGCGCTGGCGCGACGGCGTCCGGACCACCAGATCAGTCCTCACGGCCGGCTCGCCCCCGGCCGATTGCACAGGCGGCAGGTTAGGCCGGCCGCCTTGAGTCGCCCCAGTCGGCGGGGCCGGTGCCGCCTCCCTCTCCAGGATGACGACGTCGTCCTCCCTCTCCAGCCCCGGCTGGTCACCGCTGGCTTCTTCTGGCGAGGGCTCTGGGGCCCCAGGCGCCGCGACGCGCAGTGGGATGACCAGCAAGGCCCCCTCCGCCATCGCCGCAGCCTCCGCTTAGGCCTTGGCCGCGGCGTCGGCGCGCGCCTTCGCCGCCTCCTCCTCTGCGCCGCCTTGGCGGCGGCCGCCCTCAATGCCTCCGCCTCCCGCTCCTCCCGCGCCTCCCGCGCGTTCCGCTCCGTCGCCGCCTGAAGATCGGCACGGGGGTCCACGCGGCGAGTGGTGCTCCCGGATCCTCCCGGCGACCCAACGACGGAGGCGGCAGTAACCCGCTCGAGCGACAATGGAGCCCTGGTTTTTTGAGAAAGGACAAGGATTTAGGAACTATCAGAGAAAAGAAGAAAGAATACATGAAGCAGTATATACTTACGCCGACACCGTCTGCGGCTGCTTCACCGCCTTGCGGAAGCGGGCCGCCTTCGCGGCTGCTTCACCGTCTTGCGGAAGCGGGCCGCCTTCGCGGCTGCCTCTTCCCGCCTGGTCGCTGCTGCCCCGCCCCTGGGCTTCTTCGGCCGACTGCCGAACAAGCCCGGCGCGGCGCGACGCTTTTGCCCGCCGCCCCGAGCAGGCGGCGCGGCGGAGGAACCCGCGCCGTGGCCAGGCGCCGGCTGGCTGCGTGGGACGACTTCCGCCTCGTCGTCGTCCGGCCAGTCGTCAAAACTGACTCCAAGCCTGGAGCCGCCTGCCTCGCCGCCGGCTTGGCCACCGCCCGCCTCGGTGTTATCATCCATGGCGGCCGCCCCCAAGTCGGGGTCCTCCAGGTCGTGCTCCGTCCGGTCGGGGACGAATCGGCGCTCCGCGTCCGACCCGCATGCAGGCCGAAGAAGAGGGCTCTGTCGAGACAAGCCGACTAGTCAGAGTCGGCCAAAAGGAACTCGGCGACAAAACCGAGAGAAGAAAGGGAAAAAGAGAACATACCGTGGGTGGCGGGTGAGCTCGGTAATATGGCTCCTTGCCAAACTGCCACTCTGCGGAGAGCTTGCAATTCGCAAGGTAGTTCACCATGTGGGCCACTTCGTCGTGCGGCATGTCTTTGGTGCACATCCGACTCGGATCGAGCTGGCCGCTTATCTGACAGATCAGATGAGGGCGGCTCTGGAGTGGAAGCACCCGGCGCGTGATGAAGGCGGCCAGCAGGTCGGGCCCAGATAGGCCCTCCGACTGGATCATCACCCGCAGTCGGGCGACAGCCGCGGCTCCAGCCGGCGTCAGCGTCACGGCCCGATAGGACCACTAGGGCCGCCTACCCGCCGGCGGGCCGGCTTCGTAAGCCGGCAAATTGACGTAGTCGCCTTGCGGGGCGACGTTCTTCACATAGAAGTATGACTTCTGCCATAGCTTCACCCACTGGATCAGCGTGATGACGGGGAAGGGGTTGTCGGCTGTCACCCTCCGCATCGCGATGAAGGTGCCACTCTGAGCCGGCACGCCCTGCATACACGTGCCCGGCTTGGACTGGAAGAACTCCCCACAGAGCTCGAGGGTGGGGAGGACACCGAGGTAGCCTTCGCACAAGGTGACGAAGGCGGACAGAAGCACCACCGTGTTCGGGGTGAGGTGGTGCGGCTGGAGTTGGTAGAATTCAAGAAAGGAGCGGAAGAAGGCGCTCGTGGGCAAGTCGATGCCGCGCAAGAAATGCGAGTGGAAGACCACCCGCTCGCCCTCCTCCGGCTCTGGCGTGATCTCTTTCACGGGCGCAAGACGGACCCGCACCTTGTCCGCGCCGGGCAGCCGCCGCGTCTTGCGGAGGAACTCGACGTGGTCCTCATGGACGTTGGAGCCATCCCAATCCCCGCCGTACTGCATCGCGGCGTGAGACCGGCGAGAGTGAGCGCGGCGGCGGAGAAAGGAGTGGAGGAACGGTACGGCGGCGAGACGCTGCTGTGAGGGAGAGCAGAAGGAAGAAGATGGCGGAGAGGAGAGGGGCGTGCGAGCGCCTGCCGCTTCCCCCCTCCCCCTACTTATAGCTTCACGCGGCGAAGCCGAGGAGGCGAGGCGTGGGGTGGGACGTGGGATTAACTGCACCCACTCCTCCCATGCCCCGCGATTACTGCGCCCTAAAGACATGCCGAAACCGCCGCAGGAAGACGTGCGGGCGATTTTGGGCCGCAGAGAATCCGCGCCTGGGCCCGGGCGTAGGAGTGGTGGGCCCCCGACCCGCGGCGACGTCTTGTCGCGCGCGTGGGCTGGCAGGCTTTTTAGCCAAGGGATGCCACGTGGTTCACAGGCGGCGAGTGGCCGGCCCGCAGCCCGACGCACGAGCCAGCAGACTCCCGCCCTCCGACTTCAAAAAATTTCGCCAAGACGGCGCGCCCAACCGAAGCCGGCTCCCAGCTGCCGGCTCATCAAGATAGGAAGCTGACCGAGCTTCTCGACTTCCACCCAACCTCGAAGCTCAATCAGCTTCGGGGACTACTGTCGGAGTAAATGGCCACGGGTAGCCTAACCGACTCCCCCTGGCTCCTCAAAAAATTATTAGGTCATTTAAACCTTCAAGCATTCGAAGCATAGGGCCGCCTTCCCCCGACCGACTATCCCCAGGGCCGACTCTCAGAAGGCGACCCAGTCCCAGAAACCTTCCCCAAGAAAGCTACGAGATGGCCGACTCCAGAAAGCCGGCTCCAAAAGGACCGACTCCCATAAGCCGGCCATGAAAAACGCCGACTCCAAGAAGCCGGCCAAGACCGCACCCACCAAGACTGTGTCCACATAACGGTGATAAGACGGGGCGTGGCCACAGTACAGGCCACTACCCCCGAATCCCGAAGCAGGCATGGCCACAGGACGCCGTACGGGTCAGCCTTCTCCCGTCCGGCGCGGCACTGTAGCCATGTTGGCCTCAACGTCATCCACGGCAGACGCCAGTATGGCCCGCAGGCGGCGGGCCCCTTTAGCCAGAGAGACGCACGAAGGCGGCCCGGCCTCCCCTAGTCGGCCAGGGGCATAGCTGTTGGAGAACGTAGCGGAAATTCAAAATTTTCTACGCATCACCAAGATCAATCTATGGAGTAATCTTGCAACGAGGGGAAGGGGAGTGCATCTACATACCCTTGTAGATCGCGATGCGGAAGCATTGCAAGAACGCGGATGAAGGAGTCGTACTTGTAGCGATTCAGATCGCGGTTGATTCCGATCTAAGCGCCGAACCACGGCGCCTCCGCGTTCAACACACGTGCAGCCCGGTGACGTCTCCCACGCCTTGATCCAGCAAGGAGAGAGGGAGAGGTTGGGGAAGACTCCGTCGAGCAGCAGCACGACAGCGTGGTGGTGGTGGAGGAGCGTGGCAATCCTGCAGGGCTTCGCCAAGCACCGCGGGAGAGGAGGAGGAAAGAGAGGGGTAGGGCTGCACCGAAAGAGAGACGTTCTCATGTGTCTTGGGCAGCCCAAACCTCAACTATATATAGGGGGGAGGGGGGCTGCGCCCCCTTTAGGGTTTCCACCCCAAGAGGAGGCGGCCAGCCCTAGATCCCATCCAAGGGGGGCGACCAAGGGGAGGAGAGGGGGGGGCGCCACTAGGGTGGGCCTTAAGGCCCATCTGGACCTAGGGTTTGCCCCCTTCCACTCTCCCATGCGCCTTGGGCCCTGGTGGGGGGGGGGGGGCGCACCAGCCCACCTGGGGCTGGTCCCCTCCCACACTTGGCCCATGCAGCCTTCTGGGGCTGGTGGCCCCACTTGGTGGACCCCCGGGACCCTCCCGGTGGTCCCGGTACATTACCGATATTGCCCGAAACTTTTCCTGTGACCAAAACAGGACTTCCCATATATAAATCTTTACCTCCGGACCATTCCGGAACTCCTCGTGACGTCCGGGATCTCATCCGGGACTCCAAACAACATTCGGTAACCACGTACGTACTTTCCCTATAACCCTAGCGTCATCGAACCTTAAGTGTGTAGACCCTATGGGTTCGGGAACCATGCAGACATGACCGAGACGTTCTCCGGTCAATAACCAACAGCGGGATCTAGATACCCATGTTGGCTCCCACATGTTCCACGATGATCTCATCGGATGAACCACGATGTCAGGGATTCAATCAATCCCGTATGCAATTCCCTTTGTCCATCGGTATGTTACTTGCCCGAGATTCGATCGTGGGTATCCCGATACCTTGTTCAATCTCGTTACCGGCAAGTCTCTTTACTCGTTTCGTAACTCACATCATCCCGTGATCAACTCCTTGGTCACATTGTGCACATTATGATGATGTCCTACCGAGTGGGCCCAGAGATACCTCTCCGTTTACACGGAGTGACAAATCCCAGTCTCGATTCGTGCCAACCCAACAGACACTTTCGGAGATACCTGTAGTGCACCTTTATAGTCACCCAGTTACGTTGTGACGTTTGGTACACCCAAAGCATTCCTACGGTATCCGGGAGTTGCACAATCTCATGGTCTAAGGAACTGATACTTGACATTAGAAAAGCTCTGAGCAAACGAACTATACGATCTTATGCTAGGCTTAGGATTGGGTCTTGTCCATCACATCATTCTCCTAATGGTGTGATCCCGTTATCAACGACATCCAATGTCCATGGTCAGGAAATCGTAACCATCTATTGATCAACGAGCTAGTCAACTAGAGGCTTACTAGGGACATGGTGTTGTCTATGTATCCACACATGTGTCTGAGTTTCCTATCAATACAATTCTAGCATGGATAATAAACGATTATCATGAACAAGGAAATATAATAATAACTAATTTATTATTGCCTCTAGGGCATATTTCCAACAGTCTCCCACTTGCACTAGAGTCAATAATCTAGTTCACATCACCATGTGATTAACACTCACTGGTCACATCACCATGTGTCCAACATCTAAAGAGTTTACTAGAGTCAACAATCTAGTTCACATCACTATGTGATTAACACTCACTGAGTTCTGATTTGATCATGTTATGCTTGTGAGAGAGGTTATTAGTCAACGGGTCTGAACCTTTCAGAACCGTGTGCTTTACGAATATCTATGTCATCTTGTGGATGCTACCACGCGCTATTTGGAGCCATTTCAAATAACTGCTCTACTATACGAATCCGGTTTACTACTCAGAGTCATCCGGATTAGTGTCAAAGTTCGCATCGACGTAACCCTTTACGACGAACTCCTTTTCACCTCCATAATCGAGAAAATTCCTTAGTCCACTAGATACTAAGGATAAATTCGACCGCTGTCATGTGATTCATTCCCGGATCACTATTGTATCCTTTGACCAACTCATGGCAAGGCACGCTTCATGTGCGGTACACAGCATAGCATACTGTAGAGCCTACGTCTAAAGCATAGGGGACGACCTTCGTCCTTTCTCTCTCTTCTGCTGTGGTCAGGTCTTGAGTCTTACTCAATACTCACACCTTGTAACACAGCCAAGAACTCCTTTGCTGATCTATTTTGAACTCCTTCAAAATCATGTCAAGGCGTGCGTTCTTTGAAAGTATCATCAGGCGTCTTGATCTATCTCTATAGATCTTGATGCCCAATATGTAAGCAGCTTTATCCAGGTCTTCCTTTGAAAAACTCCTTTCAAACAACCCTTTATGCTTTCCATCATTTCGGATCAACAATATGTCATTCACATATACTTATCAGAAATGTTGTAGTGCTCCCACTCACTTTATTGTAAATACAAGTTTCTAACAAACTTTGTATAAACCCAAAAACTTTGATCGCTCCATCAAAGCTTATATTCTAACTCCGAGATGCTTGCTCTAGTCCATGGAAGGATCGCTGGAGCTAGCATACCTTTTAGGATCCTTAGGATCGACAAAACCTTTCTGATTGTATCACATACAACCTTTCCTTACGAAAACTGGTAAGGAAACTTGTTTTGACATCCATCTGCCAGATTTCATAAATGCAGCTAATGCTAACATGATTCCGACGGACTTAAGCATCACTACGGATGAGAAAATCTCATCGTAGTCAACTCCTTGAACTTGTGAAAATACTCTTTTCCACAAGTCGAGCTTCATAGACGGTAACATTACCGTCCATGTCCGTCTTCTTCTTAAAGATCCATTTATCTCGGATTTCATGGCTTCTAACCATTTGTCGGAATATGGGCCCACCATCGCTTCTCCATAGCTCATAGGTTCATCGTTGTCCAACAACATGACTTCCAAGACAGGATCACGTACTACTCTGAAGTATTACGCATCCTCGTCGTCCTATGAGGTTTGGTAGTGACTTGATTTGAAGTTTCATGATCACTATCATAAGCTTCCACTTCAATTGGTGTAGGTGCCACAGGAACAACTTCCTGTTCCTTGCTACACACTAGTTGAAGTGACGGTTCAATAACCTTATCAAGTCTCCACCATCCTCCCACTCAATTCTTTCGAGAGAAACTTTTCCTCGAGAAAGGACCTGTTTCTAGAAGCAATTACTGTGACACCCAAGTTTTTATTTGGATTTTTCAAAAAGATTTTTATTTGACTTGAGGGGAGTGATTTAAAATTTTTTCTTCAAGAGAACTCTCCCTCTCATATATTTTCTTTATGGCAAAAAAATTTTATTTGGATTCACCCAAGATCTGCCTTTGACCTTGGAGGTTCTTGCTTTCCTTTTGGACTCAAGACAAAATGGTTTTCATTTGGGAAAATAACCTTTGAAAATCCTTTTTGAGAATGCACTATGGCTTTTGGAAAGTCCTTTGCCACTTTCAACTATTCCTTCTTGCCATGGCATTAGTGCAAATCCTCTCTCCTAACCCTTCCCTCACCTTTGGATCATGATTTGCATCAAATCCAGCAAGTTGAACCTCCTCATGTGATCATTTCCATTCAAATTCTATTCAAATAAATTTCTGTCTTCTCTTATAGGACTTGGAGATTTACAAAGGAACTCCTTTTTCTGTTTTGATTTTTGCCACCAAACCTTTTTCCCCTCCTAGTCCTTTGAACCCTCAACCTGGAACCATGAAGATCCACTGGTCTCCAGTTCAAAAATTTCAAACTACATCAACTGCAAGTTTGGACCAGATTTGCCAAATTTGGTGAAATTCATTCAAAACCTTCTCCAAAAATTCCAAGTAAATTCATGCAGCCTCTGGGTGCACTGAGTGACCAGCTCACCAAGTTACAGCTCCAGCAAAATTTATCTCTTTACCAAAACCTACTGTCGAACACCTGCAATGCTTGGTCACTGTCAAGATTCAGTAAGTTCAGAGTTCAGTCAAGTGGCTGCTGTCGTTTTCTTCAGAAACGGGCATCGATCTCGCCAGTGCCATCGCGTCGCCTTGCTCCTCGTCCTCGCCCATTTGTTCCTGCACCGCACGGGTGCCTGGCATCTTGCGGGCGTCGGCGACAAGCAGCAGAAGGTGCGCCGCCCCGTGACCGACGCCGCCGGCGGCTTTGCGGACGCCAGCGGGAGACACGGCGCCGCCGACTCCACCCAGCGCCGCCCAAACCACCGGAGCCCGCCGCGTGGCCGTCCACTCCCCCGAATGCGCTGCCGCTCTCGTCGTGAACCCCAGGGCGCGGAGCGCGCTCTCTGCCACCGTTGAGCCCGTGCGGTCACCTCACCGTGGACAGACGCCAGTACGCCAAGACCAACCCCGTTTAGCTGCAAAACGAGTCCCGTAACATCCACTGATGCTGCCCGACCGCTCAAACCCTCTGCCAACCCACTGCTCCGCCGTAATCGCTCGCCGGAGATTCTCCGTTCACGGCCACCCCGTCGATCTGCCTATAAATAGGGGCCCCGAGCTTCAACTCGAGCACCCACCAGCCCTACACTTCCCCTAGAGCACGCCCAGCCACTGGAAGAGCCGCGAGGGGGTCTCCTTCCTCGACTCCGGCCGCCGCGATCCGCCACGGGATCCAGCCCGATTCGCCCCCGTGTCTGCTCCACAGCCCCCATTCTCTTGCCAGTAGCTTCTCCTTGCATCACCCGTTCTGACCCGCGCCTCAATTCGTACTTTGCAGCCCTCCACCGGAGTTCCCCAACCTCACCCGAACCGCCGTCCGCCGGAGATAGTGTCGCCGTCGACGTGGTGCTCCCCGTTGGACGAGTCCACCACCCACCGACGCGGAAGAAGACACTGAAGCTCTTGGTACCCTCCGTTTCGCCTAGCTCGCCGTGGTTCGACGCCGACGTCCATCGCCGTCTTCGGGCGCCGACGAGCTTTCAAACCTGACATGCGGGCCCCGCGTGTCAGCCTCTGTTTTATTTCCCCGAACCGTTTTCTGTTGGCGCCTTCGGGCAAAATACGCTTTCTCCTTGCGCTTGCGCATTCCCAGCCGAAGCGTTTTCTGTTTTCTCAGTTAAAACCCAGGAACTTTTCTGTTTCATTACAGAAAGGTCCCTGGACAGAAACCTTTATAACTTTTTAATGAAAAGGTATTTCTTTTTCTGTCAATCTCCAAATTTTGTCTAGTTTTTTATGGGATTTATTTGAAAAATATTTGGCAAAGTTTCTGTGCATGTGTTGGTTTTCACGTTAGTACCCCGTTTCGTGATTGCCGTAGGTTCCGGGAGAGGTGACGGAGCCGCGAACTTCGCCGAGCTAGACTCCGACTTCTCCGAACCAGGCAAGCATGTTTGAACATTTGATATGGCAGATGTTTTGCATGTTCATGTGAAAGTTTGTGTGTGGCATATGAGTGTCGGTAAATATCTCGTTGCTTGTAAGGCAACGACCCGGTTGTTCCAAAGTTGCGATGACCTCTGATGAGAGGTGGCCTAATCATGTGGTGACATGAAGGGCAGCAAGGTTGTACTGTTGTAGCATGCCAGCCTTGCGTCATCCGACTTTCTTCGACGTTAACGTGGTTGGAGCCACGTTATCGATCTTTTCCCGCATGTTCCAAAGTTGCGATGACCTCTGATGAGAGGTGGCCTAATCATGTGGTGACATGAAGGGCAGCAACGTGGTACTGTTGTAGCATACCAGCCTTGTGTCATCCGACTTTTCCGACGTTAACATGGTTGGAGCCGTGTTATCGTCCCTTCCCCTTCCGTGCTACCACATGTCTCATTCCGAGGATACGGTTTAGTAAGTTGGTAACCTCTTTCCGTGTACACACCAAACAGAGAGGCCGGGATGATGGTACCTTGGCCCAGGATTAAAGCCAGTCATTCGGTCAGGGGGCATGGGTGTTTCCGGTTGGGACCGAGAGGGGGGGCACCCCCTTATAGCGCGCGTATAGAAATTTGATCCCATGCTATGCGAGGTTGTAGCCTCCCCGACTCAGGGTTTTTCTTGAATGTTGCCGACGGTGATCCCTGGCTTCGGATGGTTAAATTGGGTGTGTACTGGTTAGACGTGTTCCTTCCAGAACACCGTAGACGGAACTAGTCATCGTGACTACTGAAATCCGTTGGCTGTGGTTAAGTACAAACTCTGCAGAGTCAATTCTTTCCAAATCATCGTATCCATGATCAGTAATGTAGACTTTACATCCAAATCTATCCGTGTGAAAATCTTGCCTCCGGTGAACAAGCTCAAGTGGTAAATCTCAGATTTATTGTTATTCCAGTTGATGGACTAACTTTATTTTGTGTCTCATGCTTGTGATAATTTATGTCTCCGAGCTATTGTATTAATGAGTTGTGACATAAGCCCTTTATGTGACGTCGCGCAGACGTCCGACTGTGGCGTGTACTCGTTTCCCACTTTCGATATAAGCCCTTTATGTGATGTCACTCAGACGTCCGACTGCGGCATGCACTGTCTTTACTTTCTGTTATAAGCCCTTTATGTGGTGTTGCCCCGACGCCCGACTGTGGCATTATTATTCTGCATTTTCCGCTCGAGGAGTCTTTCAGACACTCGTTTGGCACCTGTATTATTATTCCGCATTTTCCACTCGAGGAGTCTTTCAGACACTCGTTTGGCACCTGTATTATTATTCCGCATTTTCCGCTCGAGGAGTCTTTCAGACACTCGTTTGGCACCTGTATTATTATTCCGCATTTTCCGCTCGAGGAGTCTTTCAGACACTCGTTTGGCACCAGTATTACTATTCGGCAGTTTCCGCTCGAGGCGTCATTCAGACCCTCGCTTGGCACCCAGTATTTATTATCTCTATGTCTGATCGCACTGGTTAACTTATTCATGTGCTTCATGTTTGCATTTGTTATACCTTATGTTCGAACTGTCTTGCGAGTACTTTCATAGTACTCACCTGGCTTGTTGATTTGGCCAGATGTTGACGAAGGCGATCTCTTGGATGAAGAGTTTGATAGCGCGTCCGACGCCTAGAGGAGTCCCAGTCAGTCCTGCGCGATCCCGGATATTGGTCACTTGTATCGTTTACGCTTCCGCCACCCGCAATAAGTCTTCTCGAGCCTCACTCCGACGCTCGAAGAGTTGTAGTTTTCTGGAATCATGTCACTCGCTTTGCAGTGATATTTCCACCACCGTTATTATCGTGAGTTAGAAGTTTGCCACCCTATCCGCCGTATTGTTTTATCGGCGTGCATGTAATAAATTGTTGGGCAGCCTCTGCTCAACTTTGTATTATATTTAGTACTCCTGGTATTTTTCTTCTGTGACCAATGTATTGTCTATCAGTGAGAAGGAATTCTTCCTCGCTGGTCCGTAACAGGGATTGGTTTCTCAATAATTATTTTATTGAAAAACCGGTCGTGACAAGCTTGGTATCAGAGCCAGGCTGACTGTAGGAAGCCACTAGGTGCGATCGCTAATCGGTTATTAGCGTCTTTAGTGCTTCTTCAGCATTTTGCAATTGTAGCTATTTTCTGTTGGTCATCATAAAATTTATGACATGACTACTCAGAATTTTTGCCTACTTTTGTAGATGGCTGGCAGTAGCTGTGAGAATTGAGTGTTCACCAACGTGCCCGAGGGGTTTGTCAAGCTCCTCGTCTCCATCACCAAGCTCGCGATCGGGCCAGCAGCTCGCCCGGAGTTCACACTCTATCAACACAAGCTCAGTGACGACGTGTCTATGCACCAGGCTGTGGTGCAGTTCAAGGGAGGACGTTCAGCTGCACGCCATTTCCGTTTTACGGGAAGGGCCATGCCTACGGAGAGGCATGCCATGCAGATGGCTGCCCGTGAGGCGATAGCTCGCCTTCGGGACATCCTTCCTACGATGAAGACTCGTCGCTACCGCTACCTCCCATGCCATGTGCCTTACACTAGCCACTATGCGTTCGCCTGCCATCGGGGAGAGCGAGATGAAGCCATCGAGATGGTTGTGGAGTATCTCAAGGCTCTGGAGGAGTCTTTCGACAACCTCGTAGATGATCTTGTGGCTGCCCGCATGGACTTAGTCCGGGGCGGTCCTGCCAGCAGGAAGGAGCTTCTCCACACGGTGCCGCCTCTGACATTCGTCTCGTCTTCAGCCTCGTATGCACCGGCCGTTTTGGCCACTGCTCGCCGTCTGCCTACCACTGAGGAGTTCGACCGAGTCATCGCTCCTACTCCAGTCAGAGCCGCACCGCCTGCCGCACGCGCTCTACCGCCAGTCGCCCCCGCACCATCACCGCAGCGCAGCGTCGCACGCCAGGAACCAGCTAGAGAGGAGGAGGTTGATTCTCCTGGACCGCTGAGCCTTGCCATCGGCAAGGGGAAGGAGATCTTCACCATCTCCGACTGAGAGCACCGAGTAGCCGCGTGTTATGCCTGCTTGTATGATGTGTTGTTTTTATCTGTACGCTAGTTTGTATTGGTGTGTTTGCTGCCTTCCGGAGTAGTACGCTAGTTTTTAATAACATGTCAGGATTGTGTACGCACAACCTGAGTGCTGTATCTTGTGTTTGCTTTCGCATGTAAGATTTGTGTTAAGCACTTCTTCTCCGTGAAAATCATTTGTGTTTCTTGAAAACCTTGAAGCCTTTTTGATTATTGCCTTTGCAAGGGTTTTCCTGCGCTACACGGTTTTTCTCATGGGTTTTGCAAATGATACCCCAGACTGGAAAAATGTCTCGCCCTTGGACTCGCTCTATGCCCAATCAGCCAGAAGAGGTCTACGGAACGCAGACCAGCAACAATTTCACTTAGGGTCAGTCCAGCCAACAGGACAGCGAAGCGGCACTATCTCAAGTATGCCGTCTCTTCGAGCAAAGCCAGCAACAGCACCAGGAGATGATGAACCATGTCATCAATATGGGAAACCACCGTGAACCCTATCAACCACATTCCAAGTTATCTGAGTTACAGAAGACTCGCCCCTCAACTTTTGCTCACACCGACAGGCCACTGGAAGCCGATGATTGGCTTCGCGAGATTGAAAGGAAACTGATTATCGCTCAATGCTCAGATCATGAGAAAGTGCTTTATGCACCACACTACCTTACTGGAGCAGCCGCAGCATGGTGGGAAAACTTCCTACACATGCACCCCAGGGAACACAACATCACCTGGGAAGAATTCAAGGAAGGATTCCGTGGGGCACACATTCCCAGGAGCATCCTAAAGATCAAGAAGAGAGAGTTTGATGACCTGAAGCAAAGAGGCATGACCGTCACAGAATACAACGGCCAGTTTACCCAACTGTCTCGTTATGCCTACGACGAGCACATGACAGAAAACAAGAAGATGGAAAAATTCCTGGACGGCCTGGCACCAGCATTAAGATGCCAACTGATTGTACACACCTTTCCGGATTTTAAGACGCTGGTGGACAAGGCCATCACCCTGGAGAATGAGCGCCGTAGTCTGGAAGATATCCGCAAGCGGAAGAGGGACAAGACGACTCTTGCCCGCAGCAACCGAGGCAAGACTGAGGTCCCAAGGACAGACACGAGGAGATCCACGGCTACTGAGCCAAGACCCATCGGACAATTTCATGCCAGAGACAAGGAGTTCACATACCGTCCAGGGGTCACCTGCTACGCTTGTGGTCAACAAGGGCATTATGCTAAACAGTGCCCGAAGCCAAGAGACACGGCACCCAAGCCAAACAATGGTGGGAACAATCCAGCCCCCAAGCGCAACAACTTCAATCCCAGCAACAACCACAGGAAAGGTCACTTGAACCATGTGACCAGGGAAGAAGCGCAGAATGCCCCAGACATCGTGCTCGGTGCGTTCCCTGTCAACACAGTACCTGCCACGGTTTTGTTTGATTCTGGAGCTTCCCATTTGTTCGTTTCGAAGAGTTTTGTTTCGCAACATGGTTTTCCGATACTCCCCTTGGAAAAATCTATGATCATCGAGTCCCCCGGAAATAAGCAAATTGCTCAGGGTTACTGCCAAGGAGTGGTCATTGAGTTCGAAGGACTACCATTCCACGCGAATCTCATCGTGTTGGAAAGTAAAGGACTGGATGTCATTTTAGGAATGGACTGGTTAACCACCAACAAAGGATTCATCGACTGTTTCAATCGGACAGTGATTCTCACTCACCATCACGGCAAGACAATAAGAGTTTCCGCTCAAGAAAGGCCACGATCACAGAAACCAAAACTGAACAAGATGGACATCGCAGAATTAAGAAAAGTGCCAGTGGTATGCGAGTTCCCTGATGTGTTCCCGGAAGAACTACCAGGTATGCCACCAGACCGAGAGATCGAATTCAGCATTGAATTAGCACCTGGCACCGCTCCCATTTATAAGAAGCCGTATAGAATGGCACCCTCAGAATTGGTGGAGTTGAAGAAGCAGATAAAGGAATTACTGGACAAGGGGTTTATACGAGGCAGCTCCTCACCATGGGGTTCGCCCGTATTGTTCGCCAAGAAGAAGGATGGGACACTGAGACTATGCATAGACTATCGAGCCCTCAATATGGTCACCATCAAAAACAAATACCCGATGCCACGGATAAATGATTTGTTTGACCAGCTCGCACAAGCTAAAGTATTCTCGAAAATTGACTTGAGATCGGGATATCATCAACTGAAGGTGCGAACAGAGGATATCCCCAAGACATCATTCACTTCCAGATATGGGTTATACGAGTTCACAGTGATGCCTTTTGGACTAACGAACGCCCCCGCATATTTCGTCCACCTCATGAACAAAGTATTCATGAAATTCATGGACAAATTTGTGGTGGTATTCATTGACGACATTCTGGTTTACTCAAGGACACCAGAAGAACATGCTGAGCACCTCAGAATGGTCTTGGGAGAATTGAGGAAGCATCAGTTGTACGCCAAGTTTAGCAAATGTGAATTTTGGCTAAGACAAGTTGGTTTCTTGGGCCATATACTGAACCAAGAAGGCGTGGCCATAGACCCAGAAAAGGTCAAGGCCATACTGGACTGGAAGCCACCCGCGAATGTTACAGATGTGCGGAGTTTCCTAGGAATGGCCGGGTATTACAGGAGGTTTATTGAAGGATTCTCCACTGTGGCAAAACCTATAACACAGTTACTCAAGAAGGACAAGAAATTCGTATGGACGGAAGCATGTGAGCAGAGCTTCCAAGAACTCAAGAAAAAGCTGACAACCGCACCAGTCTTAACTGTGCCAGACATACACAAGAGTTTTGAAGTATATTGTGACGCGTCCCGAAAAGGTCTCGGATGTGTACTAATGCAGGATGGCAAAGTTGTCGCATATGCCTCCAGGCAACTGCGAAAGCATGAGGAAAATTTCCCAACACATGACTTGGAGCTAGCAGCGGTCATACATGCACTCAAGGAGTGGAGGCACTTTCTGTTGGGAAATTGCTGTGAAATATATACGGACCATAAGAGCCTCAAATATATCTTCACACAGCCAGAGCTGAATTTACGCCAACGACGCTGGTTGGAATTGGTCAAAGACTATGACGTCGGCATCCACTACCACCCAGGAAAAGCAAATGTAGTGGCCGATGCCCTTAGCCGAAACCCCAGCCCGGACAGTGACGGTCAGCAAAACTTGAGGCCTGAGTTTCAGCGAGAGTTCACTCGGCTCAACATGATGTTAGTCTCTAAGGGCACCATATCGAACCTGGAGATACAACCCACCCTAGTGGAACAAATCAAGAAGGCTCAACAGGGACATCCCAGTATCGAAGGCATAAAGAAGAAAATGAACCGTAGTAAGACTTCAGAATTCGTCACGGACAGTGAAGGAACATTATGGTACCAGGACAGACTTTGCGTACCTAACATTGAGGAACTCAAGCAACCGATCTTGACGGAGAGCCACACCGCTGCATACTCGATACATCCTGGAGGAACCAAAATGTACAAGGACATTCAGGAAAGATTTTGGTGGCACGGTATGAAAAGAGATATAGCCACATTCATTGCTTGTTGCGATTCATGTCAGCTCATCAAGGCCGAGCACCAAAAGCCAGCAGGGCTACTCCAGCCTAACAGGATACCGGAGTGGAAATGGGATGAAATCGGAATGGACTTCATTGTCGGATTACCCCGATCACAGCGTGGAAATGACGCCATATGGGTCATCACAGACCGACTAACCAAGGTTGCTCACTTCATTCCCGTGAAGACTACCTACTCCACACAAAGACTGGCAAAACTCTATCTCTCCCGTATAGTTTGCTTGCACGGAGTCCCAAAGACTATAATATCAGACCGAGGCACCCAATTCGTCTCCAAATTTTGGGATCACCTACAACAAGCTCTGGGCACGCAACTAGCTTTCAGTACAGCATACCACCCTCAGACAGATGGACAAACAGAGCGTGTAAACCAAATCCTAGAGGATATGCTAAGAGCCTGTGTGCTCACCTATGGAACCAGTTGGGAAGAGACTTTGCCGTATGCCGAATTTGCGTACAACAACAGTTACCAAGCCAGCTTGCAAATGGCACCGTTTGAAGCATTGTACGGACGGAGGTGTCGTGCCCCATTGAATTGGTCAGAAACAGGTGACAGCCGTATCTTCGGCCCAGATATGCTTAAGGAGGCCGAGGAAAAAGTTAAACAAATCAGGGACAGACTCAAGACAGCACAGAGCCGACAAAAGAGCTACTATGATCAGAAGCATCGTGAGGTCAGCTTTGAACCTGGTGATTCCGTATACCTCCGAGTATCTCCCATGAGGGGTCTGCAACGGTTCAAAATTAAGGGGAAGCTAGCCCCAAGATTTATTGGACCATTTTGTGTGAAGGCACGAAGAGGCACGGTAGCCTACCAACTAGACCTACCCAAGGAGCTGTCAGACGTCCATGACGTATTCCACGTCTCGCAGTTGAGGAAATGTGTGAGTAACCTGGAGAAACATGTACCTCATGAGGACATTGATATGCAACCAGATCTCACCTACAGAGAAAAGCCAGTAAAGATTTTAGAAGAGTCTGAACGGAGGACCCGTCAGAAAAGGACAAAAATTTTCAGGGTCCAGTGGAGCAACCACACTGAGGATGAAGCCACATGGGAAAGGGAAGATTTCCTCCGAGCGGAGTATCCATATCTATTTGAGGATCAGCAGAAATCTCGAGGACGAGATTTTTCCTAAGGGGGTAGGTGTTGTGACACCCAAGTTTTTATTTGGATTTTTCAAAAAGATTTTTATTTGACTTGAGGGGAGTGATTTAAAAAAATTTCTTCAAGAGAACTCTCCCTCTCATATATTTTCTTTATGGCAAAATTTTTTTATTTGGATTCACCCAAGATCTGCCTTTGACCTTGGAGGTTCTTGCTTTCCTTTTGGACTCAAGACAAAATGGTTTTCATTTGGGAAAATAACCTTTGAAAATCCTTTTTGAGAATGCACTATGGCTTTTGGAAAGTCCTTTGCCACTTTCAACTATTCCTTCTTGCCATGGCATTAGTGCAAATCCTCTCTCCTAACCCTTCCCTCACCTTTGGATCATGATTTGCATCAAATCCAGCAAGTTGAACCTCCTCATGTGATCATTTCCATTCAAATTCTATTCAAATAAATTTCTGTCTTCTCTTATAGCACTTGGAGATTTACAAAGGAACTCCTTTTTCTGTTTTGATTTTTGCCACCAAACCTTTTTCCCCTCCTAGTCCTTTGAACCCTCAACCTGGAACCATGAAGATCCACTGGTCTCCAGTTCAAAAATTTCAAACTACATCAACTGCAAGTTTGGACCAGATTTGCCAAATTTGGTGAAATTCATTCAAAACCTTCTCCAAAAATTCCAAGTAAATTCATGCAGCCTCTGGGTGCACTGAGTGACCAGCTCACCAAGTTACAGCTCCAGCAAAATTTATCTCTTTACCAAAACCTACTGTCGAACACCTGCAATGCTTGGTCACTGTCAAGATTCAGTAAGTTCAGAGTTCAGTCAAGTGGCTGCTGTCGTTTTCTTCAGAAACGGGCATCGATCTCGCCAGTGCCATCGCGTCGCCTTGCTCCTCGTCCTCGCCCATTTGTTCCTGCACCGCACGGGTGCCTGGCATCTTGCGGGCGTCGGCGACAAGCAGCAGAAGGTGCGCCGCCCCGTGACCGACGCCGGCGGCGGCTTTGCGGACGCCAGCGGGAGACACGGCGCCGCCGACTCCACCCAGCGCCGCCCAAACCACCGGAGCCAGCCGCGTGGCCGTCCACTCCCCCGAATGCGCTGCCGCTCTCGTCGTGAACCCCAGGGCGCGGAGCGCGCTCTCTGCCACCGTTGAGCCCGTGCGGTCACCTCACCGTGGACAGACGCCATTACGCCAAGACCAACCCCGTTTAGCTGCAAAACGAGTCCCGTAACATCCACTGATGCTGCCCGACCGCTCAAACCCTCTGCCAACCCACTGCTCCGCCGTAATCGCTCGCCGGAGATTCTCCGTTCACGGCCACCCCGTCGATCTACCTATAAATAGGGGCCCCGAGCTTCAACTCGAGCACCCACCAGCCCTACACTTCCCCTAGAGCACGCCCAGCCACTGGAAGAGCCGCGAGGGGGTCTCCTTCCTCGACTCCGGCCACCGCAATCCGCCACGGGATCCAGCTCGATTCGCCCCCGTGTGTGCTCCACAGCCCCCATTCTCTTGCCAGTAGCTTCTCCTTGCATCACCCGTTCTGACCCGCGCCTCAATTCGTACTTTGCAGCCCTCCACCGGAGTTCCCCAACCTCACCCGAACCGCCGTCCGCCGGAGAAAGTGTCGCCATCGACGTGGTGCTCCCCGTTGGACGAGTCCACCACCCACCGACGCGGAAGAAGACACTGAAGCTCTTGGTACCCTCCGTTTCTCCTAACTCGCCGTGGTTCGACGCCGGCGTCCATCGCCGTCTTCGGGCGCCGGCGAGCTTTCAAACCTGACATGCGGGCCCCGCGTGTCTGCCTCTGTTTTATTTCCCCGAACCGTTTTCTGTTGGCGCCTTCGGGCAAAATACGCTTTCTCCTTGCGCTTGCGCATTCCCAGCCGAAGCGTTTTCTGTTTTCTCAGTTAAAACCCAGGAACTTTTCTGTTTCATTACAGAAAGGTCCCTGGACAGAAACCTTTATAACTTTTTAATGAAAAGGTATTTCTTTTTCTGTCAATCTCCAAATTTTGTCTAGTTTTTTATGGGATTTATTTGAAAAATATTTGGCAAAGTTTCTATGCATGTGTTGGTTTTCACGTTAGTACCCCGTTTCGTGATTGCCGTAGGTTCCGGGAGAGGTGACGGAGCCGCGAACTTCGCCGAGCTAGACTCCGACTTCTCCGAACCAGGCAAGCATGTTTGAACATTTGATATGGCAGATGTTTTGCATGTTCATGTGAAAGTTTGTGTGTGGCATATGAGTGTCGGTAAATATCTCGTTGCTTGTAAGGCAACGACCCGGTTGTTCCAAAGTTGCGATGACCTCTGATGAGAGGTGGCCTAATCATGTGGTGACATGAAGGGCAGCAAGGTGGTACTGTTGTAGCATCCCAGCCTTGCGTCATCCGACTTTCTTCGATGTTAACGTGGTTGGAGCCACGTTATCGATCTTTTCCCGCATGTTCCAAAGTTGCGATGACCTCTGATGAGAGGTGGCCTAATCATGTGGTGACATGAAGGGCAGCAAGGTGGTACTGTTGTAGCATACCAGCCTTGTGTCATCCGACTTTTCCGACGTTAACATGGTTGGAGCCGTGTTATCGTCCCTTCCCCTTCCGTGCTACCACATGTCTCATTGCGAGGATACGGTTTAGTAAGTTGGTAACCTCTTTCCGTGTACACACCAAACAGAGAGGCCGGGATGATGGTACCTTGGCCCAGGATTAAAACCAGTCATTCGGTCAGGGGGCATGGGTGTTTCCGGTTGGGACCGAGAGGGGGGGCACCCCCTTATAGCGCGCGTATAGAAATTTGATCCCATGCTACGCGAGGTTGTAGCCTCCCCGACTCAGGGTTTTTCCTGAATGTTGCCGAGGGTGATCCCTGGCTTCGGATGGTTAAATTGGGTGTGTACTGGTTAGACGTGTTCCTTCCAGAACACCGTAGACGGAACTAGTCACCGTGACTACTGAAATCCGTTGGCTGTGGTTAAGTACAAACTCTGCAGAGTCAATTCTTTCCAAATCATCGTATCCATGATCAGTAATGTAGACTTTACATCCAAATCTATCCGTGTGAAAATCTTGCCTCCGGTGAACAAGCTCAAGTGGTAAATCTCAGATTTATTGTTATTCCAGTTGATGGACTAACTTTATTTTGTGTCTCATGCTTGTGATAATTTATGTCTCCGAGCTATTGTATTAATGAGTTGTGACATAAGCCCTTTATGTGACATCGCGCAGACGTCCGACTGTGGCGTGTACTCCTTTCCCACTTTCGATATAAGCCCTTTACGTGATGTCGCTCAGACGTCCGACTGCGGCATGCACTGTCTTTACTTTCTGTTATAAGCCCTTTATGTGGTGTCGCCCCGACGCCCGACTGTGGCATTATTATTCTGAATTTTCCGCTCGAGGAGTCTTTCAGACACTCGTTTGGCACCTGTATTATTATTCCGCATTTTCCGCTCGAGGAGTCTTTCAGACACTCGTTTGGCACCTGTATTATTATTCCGCATTTTCCGCTCGAGGAGTCTTTCAGACACTCGTTTGGCACCTGTATTATTATTCCGCATTTTCCGCTCGAGGAGTCTTTCAGACACTCGTTTGGCACCAGTATTACTATTCGGCAGTTTCCGCTCGAGGCGTCATTCAGACCCTCGCTTGGCACCCAGTATTTATTATCTCTATGTCTGATCGCACTAGTTAACTTATTCATGTGCTTCATGTTTGCATTTGTTATACCTTATGTCCGAACTGTCTTGCGAGTACTTTCATAGTACTCACCTGGCTTGTTGATTTGGCCAGATGTTGACGAAGGCGATCTCTTGGATGAAGAGTTTGATAGCGCGTCCGACGCCTAGAGGAGTCCCAGTCAGTCCTGTGCGATCCCGGATATTGGTCACTTGTATCGTTTACGCTTCCGCCACCCGCAATAAGTCTTCTCGAGCCTCACTCCGACGCTCGAAGAGTTGTAGTTTTCTGGAATCATGTCACTCGCTTTGCAGTGATATTTCCACCACCGTTATTATCGTGAGTTAGAAGTTTTCCACCCTATCCGCCGTATTGTTTTATCGGCGTGCATGTAATAAATTGTTGGGCAGCCTCTGCTCAACTTTGTATTATATTTAGTACTCCTGGTATTTTTCTTCTGTGACCAATGTATTGTCTATCTGTGAGAAGGAATTCTTCCTCGCTGGTCCGTAACAGGGATTGGTTTCTCAATAATTATTTTATTGAAAAACCGGTCGTGACAATTACTTTTGCTTCCAGATCTGAAATAGGAGGTATACCCAACTGTTTTGGGTTTTCTATGAAGATGTATTTATCCGCTTTGGGTTCGAGCTTATCAGCTTCAAAAAATTTCACATAAGCATCGCAGCCCCAAACTTTTAAGAAACGACAACTTAGGTTTCTCTAAACGGTGTCGTCTCAACGGAATTGCGTGGTGCCCCCTTTTAAAGTGAGTGCGGTTGTCTCTAATGCCTAACCCATAAACGATAGTGGTAATTCGATAAGAGACATCATGGCATGCACCATATCCAATAGGGTGCAGTTATGATGTTCGGACACACCATCACACTATGGTGTTCCAGGCGGTATTAATTGTGAAACACTTTCCACAATGTCTTAATTGTGTGCCAAACTCGTAACTCAGATACTCATCTCTATGATCATATCACAGACATTTTATCTTCTTATCATGACGATCTTCAACTTCACTCTGAAATTACTTGAACCTTTCAATAATTCAGACATGTGTTTCATCAAGTAAATACACTCAGCATCTACTCAAATCATCTGTGAAGTAAGAACATAACGATATCCACTGCATGCCTCAGCACTCATTGGACTGCATACATCAAAATGTATTACTTCCAATAAGTTGCCCTCTTGTTCCATCTTACTGAAAACGAGGCCTTTCAGTCATCTTGCCCATGTGGTATGATTTGCATGTCTCAAGTGATTCAAAATCAAGTGAGTCCAAACGATCCATCTGCATGGAGTTTCTTCATGCATATATACCAATAGACATGGTTCGCATGTCTCAATCTTTTCAAAAACGACTGAGTCCAAAGATCCATCTACATGGAGCTTCTTCATGCGTTCTATACCAATATAACTCAAATGGCAGTGCCACAAGTATGTGGTACTATCATCACTATTTTATATCTTTTGGCACGAACATGTGTATCACTGCGATCGAGATTCATTTTAGGTGCAAGACCATTGAAGGTATTATTCAAATAAACCGAATAACCATTATTCTCCTTAAATGAATAACCGTTTTGCGATAAACATAATCCAATCATGCTCAACGCAAACACCAAATCTCGATGGCAGAGGGAGCATGCGATGCTTGATCACATCAACCTTGGAAACACTTCCAACACATATCATCATCTCACCTTTAGCTAGTCTCCGTTTATTCCACAGCTTTTATTTCGAGTTACTAACACTTAGCAACCGAACCGGTATCTAATACCCTAGTGCTGCTAGGAGTACTAGTAAAGTACACATTCATATAACGTATATCCAATATACTTCTGTCGACCTTGCCCGCCTTCTCATCTACCAAGTATCTAGGGTAGTACTGCTTCAGTGACCGTTCCCCTTGTTACAGAAGCACTTAGTCTCCGGTTTGGGTTCAACCTTGGGTTTCTTCACTAGAGCAGCAAACGATTTGCTGTTTCACGAAGTATCCCTTTTTGCCCTTGCCCTTCTAGAAACTAGTGGTTTTACTAACCATCAACAATTGATGCTCCTTCTTGATTTCTACTTTCGCGGTGTCAAACATCGCGAATAGCTCAAGGATCATCATAACTATCCCTGATATGTTATAGTTCATCACGAAGCTCTACTAGCTTGGTGGCAGTGACTATGGAGAACTATCACTATCTCATCTGGGAGATTATCTCCCACTCGATTCAAGCGATTGTGGCACTCAGACAATCTGAGCACATGCTCAACGATTGAGCTTTTCTCCCTTAGTTTGCAGGCTTAAGAAACTTGTCAGAGGTCTCATACCTCTTGACGTGGGCACTAGTCTGAAATCCCAATTTCAGTCTTCGGAACATCTCACATGTTCTGCGACGTTTCAAAAACGTCTTTGGTGCCACAATTCTAAACCGCACTGAACTATCACGTAGTCATCAAAACGTGTATGTCAGATGTTTCGTAACATCTACAGACGACGCTGAGGTTCAGCACACCGAGCGGTGCATTAAGGACATAAGCCTTCTATGCAGCAATGAGGACAATCCTCAGTTTACGGACCCAGTCACTACTGGAATCAGCTAATTTGCCATCTGCCAGCTCTTTGCCGTCTGCTAGCTGATGGCAAAGAAGCTCTTTGCCATCAGCTACCCAAAAGCAGACGGCAAAGAAATGGCAGACGGCAAAGAAGCTCTTTGCCATCAGCGAGCTCTTTGCCGTCTGCCAGTAGACGGCAAAGAATCTTTGCCGTCCGCTGGCAGACGGCAAAGAGAGAGGTGGCCCCCATCCCCCGCCCGTTTGGAAAAACTTAACGGCCCACCTCTTTGCCGTCTGCCAGCAGACGGCAAAGAGGCAAAAGGGTGGACGGCAAAGAGAGGCGGACGACAAAGAGGGCACTACCTAACGGCCCGTACCCCCCCCGCCCGTTACTCTGTTCTCTCCTCGCCGAGCCCCGCCACCACTTCACACCCCGCCGCAGCCGCCGCCGCGCGCCGCCGCC
>NC_057811.1:433816909-433937068 GCF_018294505.1 Triticum aestivum
TTTTTTCTAACATTCCGTGTTTTTTGCGGTGACACGCATTGCACACTCATCCTCTTAAGCCCGAAATATTCCATGGCCACGTATTTCGACTCGGACCGTCAGTCAAAGAAAGACTACACAAATATCAAGAAAGTTCTTGATGATGTTCTCCCCGGTTACGCCAGATCTGGAGGCACCTTCAGCAGGCCAGTTCGTAGGTATGGCAAGCACGTGTTCACCCACAATACGACGTTCCCCTGCTTCAAGCAGCCGCCTGGCGGTCAGAAGGATGCCTACTACGCCCTCCATCACATGCGGACGATCGTACGGGACCATAATCACCTTCTGCTACCAAATAATCTCAAAGATTGGGCCGCACGCTTGTCGGCAATCCAGGACGCGGACATCAGACAAGAAGTCTTTCGCATCCAGTCGGAGTTTGCGGAAATCATCCATCAAGATGTCCTTCGTACCTCAGGGCAGTTCTACCTCAGATATCAACCGTCCAACAGTGAGATAGAAACAACGCTACAAATGCAGGCTGACAACGCCCGTGATTTCATGACCATCACGACAGACGGCGGCTTCATCCACGCTCCGGTCCCTGAGTCGAGTCGAAAGTAGTGATGTTATGTAGTTCTGAAATATCGATTAGCTCATGTTGTAATTAAAATTTAATGAACTTGTATGTCTCTTTGGTTTGGACAGTCGCACAACTTATATGTAATCGATGCTATTTATTAGTAGGACCATGAATCATGCTATTAATGTCTTGTTTTTCTCTTCTGATCCTTTTGTTGCATACTTATATATTGCTTATGTATTGTGTGTGAATTGCTACTAACGTTTTGTTTGGCTAGTGCATAGAGATGCCGTCGTTTGTCGTGTACAAGGGTAAGGTTCCCGGAGTCTACGACGACTGGGAGGAGTGTCGGAGACAGGTTCACCGTTTCAGCGGTAACAGTTACAAAGGGTACACCACTAGGGCGGAGGCGGAAGATAGATACGCGCGCTATCTAGCGGGAGAGCGCAGGGAGCGGAGGAGGAACCGGATGAAGACCAGTTTCATCGCGATGATGCTCATCATGATGACCGCAACTCTCTTCTATGTGATGGTAGTTTAGATGATCGATATCGACTTGTAATGTGAAGACAAACTCGCTACTCGCGGTCTCGAGACTTGTAATGTTCTAACTTTGTTCGGTCTTTTGAATTCGGAGACTAATATGATTAATTGTATTCGGAGACTAATCTTCTATTGTATTCGATAAATCTGCTGTTTATATGTTGTGCTGTCTATATTCTGTGCAATAATATATTTTGTAACCTGCGCAAATATCAGAAAAGAAAAAAAATCCTAATATTCACACTAGTGGCGCACCACACAACACTTTAGTGGCGCACTACAATAAACACACTAGTGGTGCACTGTCTAGTAGTGCGCCATTAGTAACCCAGAGCACAAGGTAAATATGGCCCCCTGGGAGGCATAGTAATGGCGCACCAGGGGACATACTAATGGCGCACTGCCTGGTGTGCAACTACTGTCTGGTATACTAATGGCGCACCAGGGGTGCGCCATTAGTATTAGTTACTAATGGCGTGATGATAGTGGCGCACCTGTAGTGCGCCATTGATGGCCAAAACAGGTGCACCACTAACATGCCTTTTCCTAGTAGTGTAATGATTTAATTGCATGATGATGTATTACGGAACGAGTAAAGAGACTTGCCGGTAACGAGATTATACTAGGTATTGAGATAACGACGATCGAATCTCGGGCAAGTAACATACCGATGACAAAGGGAACAACGTATGTTGTTATGCGGTTTTGACCGATAAAGATCTTCGTAGAATATGTGGGAGCCAATATGAGCATCCAGGTTCCGCTATTGGTTATTGACCGGAGACGTGTCTCGGTCATGTCTACATAGTTCTCGAACCCATAGGGTCCGCACGCTTAAAGTTCGGTGACGATTTATATTATGAGTTTATGTGTTTTTATGTACCGAAGGTAGTTCGGAGTCCCGGATGAGATTGGGGACATGACGAGGAGTCTCGAAATGGTCGAAACGTAAAGATCGATATATTGGACGACTATATTCAGACATCGGAAAGGTTCCGAGTGATTCGGGTATTTTTCGGAGTACCGGAGAGTTACGGGAATTCGCCGGGGAGTATATGGGCCTTATTGGGCTTTAGGGGAAAGAGATATGGGAGGCTGCGCCCCCCCCCAAGGCCTAGTCCGAATTTTACTAGGGGGAGGGGAGGGGCCCCCTCCTTCCTTCTCTTCTCTTTTCCCTTTCCTTCTCTCCTACTCCTACTACTTGGAAGGCTCCTAGTTCTACTAGGAAAGGGGGAATCCTACTCCCTGTGGGAGTAGGACTCCCCTAGGGCGTGCCATAGAGAGGGCCGGCCCTCCCCCTCCTACACTCCTTTATATACGGGGGAGGGGGCACCCCATAGACACACAAGTTGATCTATTGATCTATTCCAGCCGTGTGCGGTGCCCCCCTCCACCATATTCCACCTCAGTCATATCGTAGCGGTGCTTACGCGAAGTCCTGCGTCGGTAGCAACATCATCACCGCCATCACGCCGTTGTGCTGACGGAACTCTCCTTCGAAGCTCTGCTGGATCGGAGTTCGTGGGACGTCATCGAGCTGAACGTGTGCTGAACTCGGAGGTGCCGTGCGTTCGGTACTTGGATCGGTCGGATCGTGAAGACGTACGACTACATCAAACACGTTGTTCTAACGCTTCCGCTTTTGGTCTATGAGGGTACGTGGACACACTCTCCCCTCTCGTTGCTATGCATCACCATGATCCTGCGTGTGCGTTCGAATTTTTTTGAAATTACTACGTTCCCCAACAGTGGTATCAGAGCCAGGTTTATGCGTAGATGTTATATGCACGAGTAGAACACAATTGAGTTGTGGGCGATAAAACTCATATTGCTTACCAGCATGTCATACTTTGGTTCGGCGGTATTGTTGGATGAAGCGGCCCGGACCGACATTACGCGTACGCTTACGCGAGACTGGTTCTACCGACGTGCTTTGCACACAGGTGGCTGGCGGGTGTCAGTTTCTCCAACTTTAGTTGAACCGAGTGTGGCTACGCCTGGTCCTTGTGAAGGTTAAAACAACACTAACTTGACGAACTATCGTTGTGGTTTTGATGCGTAGGTAAGAACGGTTCTTGCTCAGCCCGTAGCAGGCACGTAAAACTTGCAACAACAAAGTAGAGGACATCTAACTTGTTTTTTTAGGGCATGTTGTGATGTGATATGGTCAAGACATGATGATATATTTTATTGTATGAGATGATCATGTTTTTTAACCGAGTTATCAGCAACTGGCAGGAGCCATATGGTTGTCGCTTTATTGTATGCAATGCAATCTCCCTGTAATTGCTTTACTTTATCACTAAGCGGTAGCGATAGTCGTAGAAGCAATAGTTGGCGAGACAACAACGATGCTACGATGGAGATCAAGGTGTCGCGCCGGTGACGATGGTGATCATGACGGTGCTTCGGAGATGGAGATCACAAGCTCAAGATGATGATGGCCGTATCATATCACTTATATTGATTGCATGTGATGTTTATCCTTTATGCATCTAATTTTGCTTTGATTGACGGTAGCATTATAAGATGATCTCTCACTAAATTTCAAGATAAAAGTGTTCTCCCTGGGTATGCACCGTTGCCAAAGTTCGTCATGCCGAGACACCACGTGATGTTCGGGTGTGATAAGCTCTATGTTCATCTACAACGGGTGCAAGCCAGTTTTGCACACGCAGAATACTCGGGTTAAACTCGATGAGCCTAGCATATGCAGATATGGCCTCGGAACACTGAGATCGAAAGGTCGAGCGTGAATCATATAGTAGTTCACCATTGAAAACTACTCCATCTCACGTGATGATCGGACATGGTTTAGTTGATTTGGATCGCGTGATCATTTAAATGACTTGAGGGATGTCTATCTAAGTGGGAGTTCTTAAGTAATATGATTAATTTAACTTTAATTTATCATGAACTTAGTCCTGGTTGTATTAGCATATCTATGTTGTAGATCAATAGCTCGCGATGTTGCTCCCCGTTTAATTTTTATATGTTCCTAGAGAAAACTAAGTTGAAAGATGTTAGTAGCAATGATGCGGATTGGATCCGTGATCTGGGGTTTATCCTCATTGCTGCACAGAAGAATTATGTCCTTGATGCACCGCTAGGTGACAGACCTATTGCAGGAGCAGATGCAGACGTTATGAACGTTTTGACAAAAGCTCGGTATGATGACTACTTGATTGTTAAGTGCACCATGCTTTACGGCTTAGAACCGGGACTTCAAAAATGTTTTGAACGCCACGGAGCATATAAGATGTTCGAAGAGTTGAAATTGGTATTTTATACTCATGCCTGTGTCGAGACGTATGAGACCTCTTACAGTACTTTGCCTACAAGATGGAGGAGAATACCTCAACCAGTGAGCATGTGCTCAGATTGTCTGGGTACTACAATTGCTTCAATCAAGTGGGAGTTAATCTTCCAGATAAGATAGTAATTGACAGAATTCTCTAGTCACTATCACCAAGTTATTAGAACTTCGTGATGAACTATAATATGCAAGGGATGACGAAAGTAATTCCCGAGCTCTTCGCGATGCTGAAATCGACGAAGGTAGAAATCAAGAAAGAGCGTCAAGTGTTGATGGTTAACAAGACCACTAGTTTCAAGTAAAGGGACAAAGGGAAGAAAAGGGAACTTCAAGAAGAACGGCAAGCAAGTTGCTGCTCATGTGAAGAAGCCCAAGTCTGGACCTAAGCCTGAGACTGAGTGCTTCTACTGTAATGGAAATGGTCACTGGAAGTGGAACTAGCCTAGATACTTGGGGGATAAGAAGGATGGCAAAGTGAACAAAGGTATATTTGATATACATGTTATTTATGTGTACTTTACTAGTGTTTATAGCAATCCCTCTGCATTTGAAACTGATTCAGCTGCTAAGAGTAGTAACTCGAAACGGGAGTTGCAGAATGATCAGAAACTAGTTAAGGGTGAAGTGACGATGTGTGTTGGAAGTAGTTCCAAGATTGATATGATCATCATCGCACACTCCCTATACTTTCGGGATTAGTGTTGAACCTAAAATAAATGTTATTTAGTGTTTGCGTTGAGCATGAATATGATTGGATCATGTTTATTGCAATATGGTTATTCATGGAAGCTAGAGAATAATTGTTGTTCTATTTGCATGAATAAAACCTTCTATGGTCATACACCCAATGAAAATGGTTTGTTGGATCTCGATCGTGGTGATACACATTTTCATAATATTGAAGCCAAAAGATGCAAAGTTAATAATGATAGTGCAACCTATTTGTGGCACTGCCATTTAGGTCATATAGGTGTAAAGCGCATGAAGAAACTCCATGCTAATGGACTTTTCGAATCACTTGATTATGAATCACTTGTTGCTTGCGAACCATGCCTCATGGGCAAGATGACTAAGACTCCCTTCTCCGGAACAATGGAGCGAGCAACAGATTTGTTGGAAATCATACATACTGATGTATGTGGTGCGATGAATATTGAGGCTCGTGGCGGGTATCATTATTTTCTGACCTTCACAGATGATTTGAGCAGATATGGGTATATCTACTTGATGAAACACAAGTCTGAAACATTTGAAAAGTTCAAAGAATTTCAGAGTGAAGTGGAGAATCATCGTAACAAAAATAAAAGTTTCTACGATATGATCGCAGAGGTAAAATATTTGAGTTACGAGTTTGGCCTTCAGTTAAAACAATGTGAAATAGTTTCACTACTCACGCCACCTGGAACACCACGGTGTAATGGTGTGTCCGAACGTCGTAACCGTACTTTATTAGATATGGTGCGATCTATGATGTTTCTTACCGATTTACCACTATCGTTTTGGGGTTATGCATTAGAGACAGCTGCATTGACGTTAAATAGGGCACCATCTAAATCCGTTGAGACGACACCATATGAACTGTGGTTTGGCAAGAAACCATAGTTGTCGTTTCTTAAAGTTTGGGGTTGCGATGCTTATGTGAAAAAGTTTCACCCTAATAAGCTCAAACCCAAATCGGAGAAATGTGTCTTCATAGGATACCCAAAGGAGACAGTTGGGTACACCTTCTATCACAGATCCGAAGGCAAGATCTTTGTTGCTAAGAATGGATCCTTTCTGGAGAAGGAGTTTCTCTCGAAAGAAGTGAGTGGGAGGAAAGTAGAACTTGATGAGGTAACTGTAGCTGCTCCCTTATTGGAAAGTAGTTCATCACAGAAACCGGTTCCTGTGACACCTACACCAATTAGTGAGGAAGCTAATGATGATGATCATGAAACTTCAGATCAAGTTACTACCAAACCTCGTAGGTCAACCAGAGTAAGATCCACACCAGAGTGGTACGGTAATCCTGTTCTGGAGATCATGTTACTTGACCATGACGAACCTACGAACTATGAGGAAGCGATGATGAGCCCAGATTTCGCAAAATGGCTTGAGGCCAGGAAATCTGAGATGGGATCCATGTATGAGAACAAAGTATGGACTTTGATTGACTTGCCCAATGATCGGCGAGCCATTGAGATTCAATGGACCTTCAAGAGGAAGACGGACGCTGATAGTAGTGTTACTATCTACAAAGCTAGAATTGTCGCAAAAGGTTTTCGACAAGTTCAAGGTGTTGACTACGATGACAGTTTCTCACTCGTATCTATGCTTAAGTCTATCCGAATCATGGTAGCAATTGCCGCATTTTATGAAATCTGGCAAATGGATAAACAAAACTGCATTCCTTAATGAATTTATTAAAGAAGAGTTGTATATAATGCAACCAGAAGGTTTTGTCAATGCTAAAGGTGCTAACAAAATATGCAAGCTCCAGCTATCCATCTATGGACTGGTGCAAGCATCTCGGAGTTGGAATATACGCTTTGATAAGTTGATCAAAGCATATAGTTTTATACTGACTTGCGGTGAAGCCTGTATTTACAAGAAAGTGAGTGGGAGCACTACAACATTTCTGATAATTATATGTGAATGACATATCGTTGATCGGAAATAATGTAGAATTATTCTGCAAAGCATAAAGGAGTGTTTGAAAGGAGTTTTTCAAAGAAAGACCTCGGTGAAGCTACTTACATATTGTGCATCAAGATCTATAGAGATAGATCAAGCCGCTTGATAAGTTTTTTCGATGAGTACATACCTTGACAAGATTTTGAAGTAGTTCAAAATGGAACAACCAAAGAAAGAGTTCTTGCCTGTGTTACAATGTGTGAAATTAAGTAAGACTCAAAGCCCGACCACGGCAGAAGATAGAAAGAGAATGAAAGTCATTCCCTATGCCTCAGCCATAGGTTCTATAAAGTATGCCATGCTGTGTACCAGATCTATTGTATACCCTACACTAAGTTTGGCAAAGGAGTACAATAGTGATCTAGGAGTAGATTGCTGAACAGCGGTCAAAATTATCCTTAGTGGAATAAGGATATGTTTCTCGATTATGGAGGTGACAAAAGGTTCGTCGTAAACGGTTACGTCAATGCAAGCTTTGACACCGATCTGGATGACTCTAAGTCTCAATCTAGATACATATTGAAAGTAGGAGCTATTACACTACTAGGAAAAGGGCTATAGATGGAATGGCCACTAATGGCGCACCAGACATGTGGTGCGCCATTGCTATATAGCAGTGGCGCACCATGTGCTGGTGCGCCATTAGTGTGAAAGACACTAATGGCGCACCAGACACACGGTGCGCCATTAGTAACAAATTTTTATTTTTATTTTTCCAGACATACTAATGGCGCACCAGGGCACAGTGCGCCATTACTAGTTCTAACTAGTAATGGCGCACTAGCCACATAGTGCGCCACTACAAATTTTTTTTTTTTTGCAAAACTGCTAATGGCGCATCAGGGGAGAGTGCGCCATTACTAGTTTAAGCTAGTAATGGCGCACTATTCGACGGTGCGCCATTAGTGTATATTTCATGGACACTTTGATCTCGATCCCCCTCCATCTCGATCGCTATCCCACCTCGCCAGTTCTGGCCCCCCTCGCCGCCGAGCACCCCCCGCACCCTCTACCCCGCTCCACCGGCCGCCGCCGCCGACCCCCCGCACCCTCCCCCGCTCCAACCGCCGCCGACGACCCACCGCACCCTTCCCTGCTCCACCGCCGCCGACGACCCACCGCACCCTCCCCCGCTCCACCGCCGCCAACGACCCACCGCACCCTAGCTCCCCTGCTCCACCGCCGCCGACGATCCACCGCACCCTCCCCGGCCCGCTCCACCGCCGCCGCCGAACCCCCGCAACCTCCCCGGCCCGCTCCACCGCCGCCACCGACCCCCCGCACCCTCTCGGGCCCGCTCCACCGTCACAAATGAATGCAACTAAAATTGCAAAAAAAAAACAAATTTGATTATATTTTCAAATAACAAATTTGATGATATTTGCAAATAATAAATTTGATGATATTTTTAAATAATAAATTATTACTGTTTCATATTCATATTCAATTTCTAAAAAATTATTAGATGCAACAAAAAAAATTACTTATGGCGCACCTCTGGCTGGTGCGCCTTTGCTACATAAATTTTTTTTACTAATGGCGCACGCGTCGTGGGTGCGCCATTGCTATGTAAAAAAAAACATTCTAATGGCGCACCGCTTCGGGGTGCGCCATTAGTAAGTTTCCCCCTTAGCTAATTCCTCCCTCTCCCTCGCCAGTCCACCCGCGCGCTCACCGGCCTGACCCACGACGCCGCCGCCCCGACCCCCGCCGCCCCCGCGCCCCACCACTGCAGCTCCCCGCGCCGGCGCCACCGCGCCCCCGCGCCCCCACCACTGCAGCTCCCCCGCGCCGGCGCCCCCGCGTCTACCCGCCGCCCCACCTCATCTTCCACGCGCCAAATCGAGCGGCGGCCAGGTAAATCCCTCCTGACCCGCCGGCGTCCACCTCGACCTCCCTCCTCCCCTGCATTCCCTCCTGACTCCTCCACCTTCCCTTCTCTCTGCAGGATCGGACGAACTCCATCATCGAGCAGAACCGGGGCGAGCTCCAGCCCTACCCACCTGCGTCCAGCGCAGGTATGCTCATCCCCTTCCCGCCCCTCCGGCTGCCGGCGTCCGCCCTCCCTCTCCCCTGTCCCCCATCTCTGATTGGCAGTGGTTATGTTGATGAATATAAGTGGTGATTATTTCAGTGTTTATTTCAGTGAATATAAGTGGTTATGTTGCAAAATTTTCTACTTTGTAATAAAGCTCAAGTGTTTCCAACACATATTTTATATGAGGTTGCATCTGTGTCAACTGTCAAGTTCATCACTTTCATATGGTATCTCAAGCAAGTCTCATTTCTCATTATCTCAAGTAATATTAGTGTAGAAGTGAAGGGTGGTGTCACTGCAGATCGGAGCAGTTCGCTCCTCACACAAATTCAGATGTTCTGCAAGGCCATAATACTGAGCATGGTTCTTGTTTTTAGTAGAAGCTTTATACACACAGTCTCCCAAAAGCTTAGCAAATCAGTCATCAGTGTAGATGCCAGGGTTAGCTAGAGATAATGGAGTAGAGAGAACACAGACATATAGTCAAGCCTCTTGAGAGGCTGGAATGATATCAGTGGCAATTAATTTGGCTTTACTGAAAACCTTACTGAAACTAAATTCAGTTAGCTGGGTCATCTTCCACTTGAGAGGCTGGAATGATATCAGTGGCAATTATTTCCTATGATATGATGCAACAGCAGTAGTAGTATATTGTGCTTAGGGCATGAATCATATGCAGCAGTAGTAGTAGTATTTTGTGATGTGGCAGAATATCTTGTTTCAAATATAGCCTATGCATGTCTTGTTTTCTGGTTATGGATATTGTATAGTACTGCATATCTTGTTTTTTTGTAATATAATGCTTACCAAAGGCACATAAACTGCCAAAACTGAAAGAAATTGGAGTGTTGAAGATATGCTAGTAGAGGACCATATGGTCTGTGGCCTTTTCATCCATATGAAAGTAGAGGCACATTGTGGTGCTAGTTTGCTGGGTTTTGTCTCCGACCATCGTGTCGTGATGATTTTGCAGGTACCCCGAGAGGCCCTTGAGTTTGCCGGAATGTCGATTAACTTCCGTTCCGGCAAATTCGGGTACTCCATATGTCCTATTTTCAGCAAAGGTCATGCTGAAATTTTCCGTGAATTTTAGCATGACTTTGCTAAAAATAGGACATATGGGGCACTTCCGACTAATGCATGGGCCGGGGTATCTTAGTACTTAATTAAGTAGGATCAACTGCCTCTTGTGTTATACATATAGAAGTGTGATATCTACTCATAGTTATTACTAATGTCAGTTGCTCGTCATCGATAAACCCTAATCTGGTAGGATGACCTACTAAAAAGCCCATACCACATATTCTATTTGGATGGGCGTGTTTTCACCACACTGTGGATTATCTTATTGGACCCAACAGAGATGATGTAGTTTTGAATTATGAACATAGGAAATGTCGTCATCGAACGACGAAAGTCTCTCGGGGGAGTGCGACTGGTGCCACGACGGTCGAGGTCTGTGCGACAGGCCTCACCTGGACGATGATCGGCCCTTCAGCATTAAGCTCGAGGAGACCTTCGAAGTTGAAACGGTACGCAACGACGACAAGTGTTTTTTTCATAATTAAGCATGACTTCAACTATTTCAACGTGTAATTTCATCTTTTACAATTCGAGTATAGTTTATCCCATGCCATGCAAGACGCTATGTCTTGGAGAGGATGGATTTTGAAGATCATGAAAATTTTGAAACGAAGAAAATTCACCTAAGGACACATCATGATGTGGATTTTGAAGTAAATCTGTATAATGCTGAGAGCGTAACCCATTTTGGTTGCCAAAATTGGGAAGCATTTTGCAAGATGTATGGTTTTGATGAGGGTATGCTTGTCACCATGGATCTTGGTGATCCTGGCATCGACCAAGACAATATGGACATTTGGGTCCTTGTGGATACGCCTCCAGTTCTACCGCTATGTGAGTTTGTCAAACATAGTTAATTATTAACTAATCTATATTGTTTATTTCAAAATAGTTGACAACTTATTTCCATTAACAGCTTATTTTGATTGTTCAAAAAATGTGCGGAAAATGGTAGACAAAACCCACTACACCGATGGCTCCGAGTTAACTTATCAGGAGAAAAATCATCTGGTCGGATTTTGTACTGATCTTGAGAATTACAATATCTACAATCAAACTCCTCAACATTATGGTCAATACGTGCCACTAGTGCACGTGTTGAACTACGGTAACTACCATGGAGATACCCTGGTAAGATTTTTTACTATTACGACATCCGTGCATCTTTTGCATACTTCTAAAACTAGTACATCATTGCTAACTATGAAGTTATTACTATGTTTTTCAACAGAGAATCCCAGAGGATTGTGTGCCTCATTTGATGTATCAGAATGGCAGCCTTCAAGTTTTGAACTTATATCCAGGTCATCCTACGAATCTCAACTGTCCATACCGGATTTCTAGAAGAGGTGGAGACATGCTAATCAGAGAATGGAAAAAATGTATGGACAGTCGTAAGGAGGTTCTTGGAAGCAAAAGGAAGCGCCGCGCAAGAATTGGAGACAGGATGATCTCCATTCTCCATAATGGAGAGTCAGGGTCTATATTGTTTTATGCTATTTTACCTTAAATAGGGTATTTTAGGTCCTTAATAACGAGTAGAAGTTGTATGATGATGATTAGTAGGACTTGTTAGGATTAATATTACTTTCGACAAACTTGCTACTCGCAGTCTCGAGACTTGTAATGTTCTATCTTTGTTCGGTCTTTTGAATTCGGAGACTTATATGATGAATTGTATTTGGAGACTAATCTTCTATTGTATTCGATGAATCTGCTGTTGCTGTGTGGTGCTGTTTATATTCTGTCCAATAATATATTTTGTAATCTGTGCAAATATTAGAAAAGAAAAAAATCCCTAATATACATACTAATGGCGCATCACCCAAATGTGCGCCATTAGTATGCCAAAGCATACTAATGGTGCATCACCCAGCAGTGCGGCATTAGTATGGCAAAGCACATGCCCACTGGAAGGCACACTAATGGCGCACCGTGGCCTATACTAATGGCGCACTGCCTGGTGCGCCATTAGTATACCAGATACTAATGGCGCGCCAGTGGTGCGCCATTAGTACAAAATACGAGTGGCGTGGTGCTAGTGGCGCACCAGTAGTGCGCCATTAGTAGGCAAAACTGGTGCGCCACTAGTAAGCCTTTTTATAGTAGTGTTAGCTAGAGTAGCTCCGTGCAGAGCATTGTAAACATAGAAATTTGCAAAATATTTACGGATCTGAATGTGACAGACCCGTTGACTAAAATTATCTCACAAGCAAAACATGATCACCCCTTAGTACTATTTGGGTGTTAATCACATAGCGATGTGAACTAGATTACTGACTCTTGTAAACCCTTTGGGTGTTGGTCACATGTCGATGTGAACTATGGGTGTTAACCACATAAAGATGTGAACCATTGATGTTAAATCACATGGCGATGTGAACTAGATTATTGACTCTAGTGTAAGTGGGAGACTAAAGGAAATATGCCCTAGAGGCAATAATAAAGTTATTATTTCTTTCCTTATATCATGATAAATGTTTATTATTGATGCTAGAATTGTATAAACCGGAAACATGATACATGTGTGAATACATAGACAAACAGAGTGTCACTTGTATGCCTCTACTTGACTAGCTCGTTGATCAAAGATGGTTATGTTTCCTAGCCATAGACATGAGCTGTCATTTGATTAACGGGATCACATCATTAGGAGAATGATGTGATTGACTTGGCCCATTCCGTTAGCTTAGCACTTGATCGTTTAGTATGTTGCTATATCTTTCTTCATGACTTATACATGTTCCTATGACTATGAGATTATGCAACTCCCGTTTACCGGAGGAACACTTTGTGTGCTATCAAAAGTCACAACGTAACTGGGTGATTATAAAGGTGCTCTATAGGTGTCTCAAAGGTACTTGTTGAGTTGGCGTATTTCGAGATTGGGATTTGTCACTCCGATTGTCGGAGAGGTATCTGTGGGCCCACTCGGTAATGCACATCACTATAAGCCTTGCAAGCATTGTAACTAATGAGTTAGTTGCATGATGATGTATTACAGAACGAGTAAAGAGACTTGCCGGTAACGAGATTAAACTAGGTATTGAGATACCGACGATCGAATCTCGGGCAAGTAACATACCGATGACAAAGGGAACAACGTATGTTGTTATGCGGTTTTGACCGATAAAGATCTTCGTAGAATATGTGGGAGCCAATATGAGCATCCAGGTTCCGCTATTGGTTATTGACCGGAGACGTGTCTCGGTCATGTCTACATAGTTCTCGAACCCGTAGGGTCCGCACGCTTAAAGTTCGGTGACGATTTGTATTATGATTTTATGTGTTTTGATGTACCGAAGGTAGTTCGGAGTCCCGGATGAGATTGGGGACATGACGAGGAGTCTCGAAATGGTCGAAACGTAAAGATCGATATATTGGACGACTATATTCAGACATCGGAAAGGTTCCGAGTGATTCGGGTATTTTTCGGAGTACCGGAGAGTTACGGGAATTCGCCGGGGAGTATATGGGCCTTATTGGGCTTTAGGGGAAAGAGATATGGGAGGCTGCGCCCCCCCCCAAGGCCTAGTCCGAATTTTACTAGGGGGAGGGGAGGGGCCCCCTCCTTCCTTCTCTTCTCTTTTCCCTTTCCTTCTCTCCTACTCCTACTACTTGGAAGGCTCCTAGTTCTACTAGGAAAGGGGAATCCTACTCCCTGTGGGAGTAGGACTCCCCTAGGGCGTGCCATAGAGAGGGCCGGCCCTCCCCCTCCTACACTCCTTTATATACGGGGGAGGGGGCACCCCATAGACACACAAGTTGATCTATTGATCTATTCCAGCCGTGTGCGGTGCCCCCCTCCACCATATTCCACCTCAGTCATATCGTAGCGGTGCTTACGCGAAGTCCTGCGTCGGTAGCAACATCATCACCGCCATCACGCCGTTGTGCTGACGGAACTCTCCTTCGAAGCTCTGCTGGATCGGAGTTCGTGGGACGTCATCGAGCTGAACGTGTGCTGAACTCGGAGGTGCCGTGCGTTCGGTACTTGGATCGGTCGGATCGTGAAGACGTACGACTACATCAAACACGTTGTTCTAACGCTTCCGCTTTTGGTCTATGAGGGTACGTGGACACACTCTCCCCTCTCGTTGCTATGCATCACCATGATCCTGCGTGTGCGTTCGAATTTTTTGAAATTACTACGTTCCCCAACAGTGGTATCAGAGCCAGGTTTATGCGTAGATGTTATATGCACGAGTAGAACACAATTGAGTTGTGGGCGATAAAACTCATATTGCTTACCAGCATGTCATACTTTGGTTCGGCGGTATTGTTGGATGAAGCGGCCCGGACCGACATTACGCGTACGCTTACGCGAGACTGGTTCTACCGACGTGCTTTGCACACAGGTGGCTGGCGGGTGTCAGTTTCTCCAACTTTAGTTGAACCGAGTGTGGCTACGCCTGGTCCTTGTGAAGGTTAAAACAACACTAACTTGACGAACTATCGTTGTGGTTTTGATGCGTAGGTAAGAACGGTTCTTGCTCAGCCCGTAGCAGGCACGTAAAACTTGCAACAACAAAGTAGAGGACATCTAACTTGTTTTTTTAGGGCATGTTGTGATGTGATATGGTCAAGACATGATGATATATTTTATTGTATGAGATGATCATGTTTTTTAACCGAGTTATCAGCAACTGGCAGGAGCCATATGGTTGTCGCTTTATTGTATGCAATGCAATCTCCCTGTAATTGCTTTACTTTATCACTAAGCGGTAGCGATAGTCGTAGAAGCAATAGTTGGCGAGACAACAACGATGCTACGATGGAGATCAAGGTGTCGCGCCGGTGACGATGGTGATCATGACGGTGCTTCGGAGATGGAGATCACAAGCTCAAGATGATGATGGCCGTATCATATCACTTATATTGATTGCATGTGATGTTTATCCTTTATGCATCTAATTTTGCTTTGATTGACGGTAGCATTATAAGATGATCTCTCACTAAATTTCAAGATAAAAGTGTTCTCCCTGGGTATGCACCGTTGCCAAAGTTCGTCATGCCGAGACACCACGTGATGTTCGGGTGTGATAAGCTCTATGTTCATCTACAACGGGTGCAAGCCAGTTTTGCACACGCAGAATACTCGGGTTAAACTCGATGAGCCTAGCATATGCAGATATGGCCTCGGAACACTGAGATCGAAAGGTCGAGCGTGAATCATATAGTAGTTCACCATTGAAAACTACTCCATCTCACGTGATGATCGGACATGGTTTAGTTGATTTGGATCGCGTGATCATTTAAATGACTTGAGGGATGTCTATCTAAGTGGGAGTTCTTAAGTAATATGATTAATTTAACTTTAATTTATCATGAACTTAGTCCTGGTTGTATTAGCATATCTATGTTGTAGATCAATAGCTCGCGATGTTGCTCCCCGTTTAATTTTTATATGTTCCTAGAGAAAACTAAGTTGAAAGATGTTAGTAGCAATGATGCGGATTGGATCCGTGATCTGGGGTTTATCCTCATTGCTGCACAGAAGAATTATGTCCTTGATGCACCGCTAGGTGACAGACCTATTGCAGGAGCAGATGCAGACGTTATGAACGTTTTGACAAAAGCTCGGTATGATGACTACTTGATTGTTAAGTGCACCATGCTTTACGGCTTAGAACCGGGACTTCAAAAATGTTTTGAACGCCACGGAGCATATAAGATGTTCGAAGAGTTGAAATTGGTATTTTATACTCATGCCTGTGTCGAGACGTATGAGACCTCTTACAGTACTTTGCCTACAAGATGGAGGAGAATACCTCAACCAGTGAGCATGTGCTCAGATTGTCTGGGTACTACAATTGCTTCAATCAAGTGGGAGTTAATCTTCCAGATAAGATAGTAATTGACAGAATTCTCTAGTCACTATCACCAAGTTATTAGAACTTCGTGATGAACTATAATATGCAAGGGATGACGAAAGTAATTCCCGAGCTCTTCGCGATGCTGAAATCGACGAAGGTAGAAATCAAGAAAGAGCGTCAAGTGTTGATGGTTAACAAGACCACTAGTTTCAAGTAAAGGGACAAAGGGAAGAAAAGGGAACTTCAAGAAGAACGGCAAGCAAGTTGCTGCTCATGTGAAGAAGCCCAAGTCTGGACCTAAGCCTGAGACTGAGTGCTTCTACTGTAATGGAAATGGTCACTGGAAGTGGAACTAGCCTAGATACTTGGGGGATAAGAAGGATGGCAAAGTGAACAAAGGTATATTTGATATACATGTTATTTATGTGTACTTTACTAGTGTTTATAGCAATCCCTCTGCATTTGAAACTGATTCAGCTGCTAAGAGTAGTAACTCGAAACGGGAGTTGCAGAATGATCAGAAACTAGTTAAGGGTGAAGTGACGATGTGTGTTGGAAGTAGTTCCAAGATTGATATGATCATCATCGCACACTCCCTATACTTTCGGGATTAGTGTTGAACCTAAAATAAATGTTATTTAGTGTTTGCGTTGAGCATGAATATGATTGGATCATGTTTATTGCAATATGGTTATTCATGGAAGCTAGAGAATAATTGTTGTTCTATTTGCATGAATAAAACCTTCTATGGTCATACACCCAATGAAAATGGTTTGTTGGATCTCGATCGTGGTGATACACATTTTCATAATATTGAAGCCAAAAGATGCAAAGTTAATAATGATAGTGCAACCTATTTGTGGCACTGCCATTTAGGTCATATAGGTGTAAAGCGCATGAAGAAACTCCATGCTAATGGACTTTTCGAATCACTTGATTATGAATCACTTGTTGCTTGCGAACCATGCCTCATGGGCAAGATGACTAAGACTCCCTTCTCCGGAACAATGGAGCGAGCAACAGATTTGTTGGAAATCATACATACTGATGTATGTGGTGCGATGAATATTGAGGCTCGTGGCGGGTATCATTATTTTCTGACCTTCACAGATGATTTGAGCAGATATGGGTATATCTACTTGATGAAACACAAGTCTGAAACATTTGAAAAGTTCAAAGAATTTCAGAGTGAAGTGGAGAATCATCGTAACAAAAATAAAAGTTTCTACGATATGATCGCAGAGGTAAAATATTTGAGTTACGAGTTTGGCCTTCAGTTAAAACAATGTGAAATAGTTTCACTACTCACGCCACCTGGAACACCACGGTGTAATGGTGTGTCCGAACGTCGTAACCGTACTTTATTAGATATGGTGCGATCTATGATGTTTCTTACCGATTTACCACTATCGTTTTGGGGTTATGCATTAGAGACAGCTGCATTGACGTTAAATAGGGCACCATCTAAATCCGTTGAGACGACACCATATGAACTGTGGTTTGGCAAGAAACCATAGTTGTCGTTTCTTAAAGTTTGGGGTTGCGATGCTTATGTGAAAAAGTTTCACCCTAATAAGCTCAAACCCAAATCGGAGAAATGTGTCTTCATAGGATACCCAAAGGAGACAGTTGGGTACACCTTCTATCACAGATCCGAAGGCAAGATCTTTGTTGCTAAGAATGGATCCTTTCTGGAGAAGGAGTTTCTCTCGAAAGAAGTGAGTGGGAGGAAAGTAGAACTTGATGAGGTAACTGTAGCTGCTCCCTTATTGGAAAGTAGTTCATCACAGAAACCGGTTCCTGTGACACCTACACCAATTAGTGAGGAAGCTAATGATGATGATCATGAAACTTCAGATCAAGTTACTACCAAACCTCGTAGGTCAACCAGAGTAAGATCCACACCAGAGTGGTACGGTAATCCTGTTCTGGAGATCATGTTACTTGACCATGACGAACCTACGAACTATGAGGAAGCGATGATGAGCCCAGATTTCGCAAAATGGCTTGAGGCCAGGAAATCTGAGATGGGATCCATGTATGAGAACAAAGTATGGACTTTGATTGACTTGCCCAATGATCGGCGAGCCATTGAGATTCAATGGACCTTCAAGAGGAAGACGGACGCTGATAGTAGTGTTACTATCTACAAAGCTAGAATTGTCGCAAAAGGTTTTCGACAAGTTCAAGGTGTTGACTACGATGACAGTTTCTCACTCGTATCTATGCTTAAGTCTATCCGAATCATGGTAGCAATTGCCGCATTTTATGAAATCTGGCAAATGGATAAACAAAACTGCATTCCTTAATGAATTTATTAAAGAAGAGTTGTATATAATGCAACCAGAAGGTTTTGTCAATGCTAAAGGTGCTAACAAAATATGCAAGCTCCAGCTATCCATCTATGGACTGGTGCAAGCATCTCGGAGTTGGAATATACGCTTTGATAAGTTGATCAAAGCATATAGTTTTATACTGACTTGCGGTGAAGCCTGTATTTACAAGAAAGTGAGTGGGAGCACTACAACATTTCTGATAATTATATGTGAATGACATATCGTTGATCGGAAATAATGTAGAATTATTCTGCAAAGCATAAAGGAGTGTTTGAAAGGAGTTTTTCAAAGAAAGACCTCGGTGAAGCTACTTACATATTGTGCATCAAGATCTATAGAGATAGATCAAGCCGCTTGATAAGTTTTTTCGATGAGTACATACCTTGACAAGATTTTGAAGTAGTTCAAAATGGAACAACCAAAGAAAGAGTTCTTGCCTGTGTTACAATGTGTGAAATTAAGTAAGACTCAAAGCCCGACCACGGCAGAAGATAGAAAGAGAATGAAAGTCATTCCCTATGCCTCAGCCATAGGTTCTATAAAGTATGCCATGCTGTGTACCAGATCTATTGTATACCCTACACTAAGTTTGGCAAAGGAGTACAATAGTGATCTAGGAGTAGATTGCTGAACAGCGGTCAAAATTATCCTTAGTGGAATAAGGATATGTTTCTCGATTATGGAGGTGACAAAAGGTTCGTCGTAAACGGTTACGTCAATGCAAGCTTTGACACCGATCTGGATGACTCTAAGTCTCAATCTAGATACATATTGAAAGTAGGAGCTATTACACTACTAGGAAAAGGGCTATAGATGGAATGGCCACTAATGGCGCACCAGACATGTGGTGCGCCATTGCTATATAGCAGTGGCGCACCATGTGCTGGTGCGCCATTAGTGTGAAAGACACTAATGGCGCACCAGACACACGGTGCGCCATTAGTAACAAATTTTTATTTTTTATTTTTCCAGACATACTAATGGCGCACCAGGGCACAGTGCGCCATTACTAGTTCTAACTAGTAATGGCGCACTAGCCACATAGTGCGCCACTACAAATTTTTTTTTTTTTTGCAAAACTGCTAATGGCGCATCAGGGGAGAGTGCGCCATTACTAGTTTAAGCTAGTAATGGCGCACTATTCGACGGTGCGCCATTAGTGTATATTTCATGGACACTTTGATCTCGATCCCCCTCCATCTCGATCGCTATCCCACCTCGCCAGTTCTGGCCCCCCTCGCCGCCGAGCACCCCCCGCACCCTCTACCCCGCTCCACCGGCCGCCGCCGCCGACCCCCCGCACCCTCCCCCGCTCCAACCGCCGCCGACGACCCACCGCACCCTTCCCTGCTCCACCGCCGCCGACGACCCACCGCACCCTCCCCCGCTCCACCGCCGCCAACGACCCACCGCACCCTAGCTCCCCTGCTCCACCGCCGCCGACGATCCACCGCACCCTCCCCGGCCCGCTCCACCGCCGCCGCCGAACCCCCGCAACCTCCCCGGCCCGCTCCACCGCCGCCACCGACCCCCCGCACCCTCTCGGGCCCGCTCCACCGTCACAAATGAATGCAACTAAAATTGCAAAAAAAAACAAATTTGATTATATTTTCAAATAACAAATTTGATGATATTTGCAAATAATAAATTTGATGATATTTTTAAATAATAAATTATTACTGTTTCATATTCATATTCAATTTCTAAAAAATTATTAGATGCAACAAAAAAAATTACTTATGGCGCACCTCTGGCTGGTGCGCCTTTGCTACATAAATTTTTTTTACTAATGGCGCACGCGTCGTGGGTGCGCCATTGCTATGTAAAAAAAAAACATTCTAATGGCGCACCGCTTCGGGGTGCGCCATTAGTAAGTTTCCCCCTTAGCTAATTCCTCCCTCTCCCTCGCCAGTCCACCCGCGCGCTCACCGACCTGACCCACGACGCCGCCGCCCCGACCCCCGCCGCCCCCGCGCCCCCACCACTGCAGCTCCCCGCGCCGGCGCCACCGCGCCCCCGCGCCCCCCACCACTGCAGCTCCCCCGCGCCGGCGCCCCCGTGTCTACCCGCCGCCCCACCTCATCTTCCACGCGCCAAATCGAGCGGCGGCCAGGTAAATCCCTCCTGACCCGCCGGCGTCCACCTCGACCTCCCTCCTCCCCTCCATTCCCTCCTGACTCCTCCACCTTCCCTTCTCTCTACAGGATCGGACGAACTCCATCATCGAGCAGAACCGGGGCGAGCTCCAGCCCTACCCACCTGCATCCAGCGCAGGTATGCTCATCCCCTTCCCGCCCCTCCGGCTGCCGGCGTCCGCCCTCCCTCTCCCCTGTCCCCCATCTCTGATTGGAAGTGGTTATGTTGATGAATATAAGTGGTGATTATTTCAGTGTTTATTTCAGTGAATATAAGTGGTTATGTTGCAAAATTTTCTACTTTGTAATAAAGCTCAAGTGTTTCCAACACATATTTTATATGAGGTTGCATCTGTGTCAACTGTCAAGTTCATCACTTTCATATGGTATCTCAAGCAAGTCTCATTTCTCATTATCTCAAGTAATATTAGTGTAGAAGTGAAGGGTGGTGTCACTGCAGATCGGAGCAGTTCGCTCCTCACACAAATTCAGATGTTCTGCAAGGCCATAATACTGAGCATGGTTCTTGTTTTTAGTAGAAGCTTTATACACACAGTCTCCCAAAAGCTTAGCAAATCAGTCATCAGTGTAGATGCCAGGGTTAGCTAGAGATAATGGAGTAGAGAGAACACAGACATATAGTCAAGCCTCTTGAGAGGCTGGAATGATATCAGTGGCAATTAATTTGGCTTTACTGAAAACCTTACTGAAACTAAATTCAGTTAGCTGGGTCATCTTCCACTTGAGAGGCTAGAATGATATCAGTGGCAATTATTTCCTATGATATGATGCAACAGCAGTAGTAGTATATTGTGCTTAGGGCATGAATCATATGCAGCAGTAGTAGTAGTATTTTGTGATGTGGCAGAATATCTTGTTTCAAATATAGCCTATGCATGTCTTGTTTTCTGGTTATGGATATTGTATAGTACTGCATATCTTGTTTTTTTGTAATATAATACTTACCAAAGGCACATAAACTGCCAAAACTGAAAGAAATTGGAGTGTTGAAGATATGCTAGTAGAGGACCATATGGTCTGTGGCCTTTTCATCCATATGAAAGTAGAGGCACATTGTGGTGCTAGTTTGCTGGGTTTTGTCTCCGACCATCGTGTCGTGATGATTTTGCAGGTACCCCGAGAGGCCCTTGAGTTTGCCGGAATGTCGATTAACTTCCGTTCCGGCAAATTCGGGTACTCCATATGTCCTATTTTCAGCAAAGGTCATGCTGAAATTTTCCGTGAATTTTAGCATGACTTTGCTAAAAATAGGACATATGGGGCAGTTCCGACTAATGCATGGGCGGGGTATCTTAGTACTTAATTAAGTAGGATCAACTGCCTCTTGTGTTATACATATAGAAGTGTGATATCTACTCATAGTTATTACTAATGTCAGTTGCTCGTCATCGATAAACCCTAATCTGGTAGGATGACCTACTAAAAATCCCATACCACATATTCTATTTGGATGGGCGTGTTTTCACCACACTATGGATTATCTTATTGGACCCAACAGAGATGATGTAGTTTTGAATTATGAACATAGGAAATGTCGTCATCGAACGACGAAAGTCTCTCGGGGGAGTGCGACTGGTGCCACGATGGTCGAGGTCTGTGCGACAGGCCTCACCTGGATGATGATCGGCGCTTCAGCATTAAGCTCGACGAGACCTTCGAAGTTGAAACGGTACGCAACGACGACAAGTTTTTTTTTCATAATTAAGCAAGACTTGAACTATTTCAACGTGTAATTTCATCTTTTACAATTCGAGTATAGTTTATCCCATGCCATGCAAGACGCTATGTCTTGGAGAGGATGGATTTTGAAGATCATGAAAATTTTGAAACGAAGAAAATTCACCTAAGGACACATCATGATGTGGATTTTGAAGTAAATCTGTATAATGCTGAGAGCGTAACCCATTTTGGTTGCCAAAATTGGGAAGCATTTTGCAAGATGTATGGTTTTGATGAGGGTATGCTTGTCACCATGGATCTTGGTGATCCTGGCATCGACCAAGACAATATGGACATTTGGGTCCTTGTGGATACGCCTCCAGTTCTACCGCTATGTGAGTTTGTCAAACATAGTTAATTATTAACTAATCTATATTGTTTATTTCAAAATAGTTGACAACTTATTTCCATTAACAGCTTATTTTGATTGTTCAAAAAATGTGCGGAAAATGGTAGACAAAACCCACTACACCGATGGCTCCGAGTTAACTTATCAGGAGAAAAATTATCTGGTCGGATTTTGTACTGATCTTGAGAATTACAATATCTACAATCAAACTCCTCAACATTATGGTCAATACGTGCCACTAGTGCACGTGTTGAACTACGGTAACTACCATGGAGATACCCTGGTAAGATTTTTTACTATTACGACATCCGTGCATCTTTTGCATACTTCTAAAACTAGTACATCATTGCTAACTATGAAGTTATTACTATGTTTTTCAACAGAGAATCCCAGAGGATTGTGTGCCTCATTTGATGTATCAGAATGGCAGCCTTCAAGTTTTGAACTTATATCCAGGTCATCCTACGAATCTCAACTGTCCATACCGGATTTCTAGAAGAGGTGGAGACATGCTAATCAGAGAATGGAAAAAATGTATGGACAGTCGTAAGGAGGTTCTTGGAAGCAAAAGGAAGCGCCGCGCAAGAATTGGAGACAGGATGATCTCCATTCTCCATAATGGAGAGTCAGGGTCTATATTGTTTTATGCTATTTTACCTTAAATAGGGTATTTTAGGTCCTTAATAACGAGTAGAAGTTGTATGATGATGATTAGTAGGACTTGTTAGGATTAATATTACTTTCGACAAACTTGCTACTCGCAGTCTCGAGACTTGTAATGTTCTATCTTTGTTCGGTCTTTTGAATTCGGAGACTTATATGATGAATTGTATTTGGAGACTAATCTTCTATTGTATTCGATGAATCTGCTGTTGCTGTGTGGTGCTGTTTATATTCTGTCCAATAATATATTTTGTAATCTGTGCAAATATTAGAAAAGAAAAAAATCCCTAATATACATACTAATGGCGCATCACCCAAATGTGCGCCATTAGTATGCCAAAGCATACTAATGGTGCATCACCCAGCAGTGCGGCATTAGTATGGCAAAGCACATGCCCACTGGAAGGCACACTAATGGCGCACCGTGGCCTATACTAATGGCGCACTGCCTGGTGCGCCATTAGTATACCAGATACTAATGGCGCGCCAGTGGTGCGCCATTAGTACAAAATACGAGTGGCGTGGTGCTAGTGGCGCACCAGTAGTGCGCCATTAGTAGGCAAAACTGGTGCGCCACTAGTAAGCCTTTTTATAGTAGTGTTAGCTAGAGTAGCTCCGTGCAGAGCATTGTAAACATAGAAATTTGCAAAATATTTACGGATCTGAATGTGACAGACCCGTTGACTAAAATTATCTCACAAGCAAAACATGATCACCCCTTAGTACTATTTGGGTGTTAATCACATAGCGATGTGAACTAGATTACTGACTCTTGTAAACCCTTTGGGTGTTGGTCACATGTCGATGTGAACTATGGGTGTTAACCACATAAAGATGTGAACCATTGATGTTAAATCACATGGCGATGTGAACTAGATTATTGACTCTAGTGTAAGTGGGAGACTAAAGGAAATATGCCCTAGAGGCAATAATAAAGTTATTATTTCTTTCCTTATATCATGATAAATGTTTATTATTGATGCTAGAATTGTATAAACCGGAAACATGATACATGTGTGAATACATAGACAAACAGAGTGTCACTTGTATGCCTCTACTTGACTAGCTCGTTGATCAAAGATGGTTATGTTTCCTAGCCATAGACATGAGCTGTCATTTGATTAACGGGATCACATCATTAGGAGAATGATGTGATTGACTTGGCCCATTCCGTTAGCTTAGCACTTGATCGTTTAGTATGTTGCTATATCTTTCTTCATGACTTATACATGTTCCTATGACTATGAGATTATGCAACTCCCGTTTACCGGAGGAACACTTTGTGTGCTATCAAAAGTCACAACGTAACTGGGTGATTATAAAGGTGCTCTATAGGTGTCTCAAAGGTACTTGTTGAGTTGGCGTATTTCGAGATTGGGATTTGTCACTCCGATTGTCGGAGAGGTATCTGTGGGCCCACTCGGTAATGCACATCACTATAAGCCTTGCAAGCATTGTAACTAATGAGTTAGTTGCATGATGATGTATTACAGAACGAGTAAAGAGACTTGCCGGTAACGAGATTAAACTAGGTATTGAGATACCGACGATCGAATCTCGGGCAAGTAACATACCGATGACAAAGGGAACAACGTATGTTGTTATGCGGTTTTGACCGATAAAGATCTTCGTAGAATATGTGGGAGCCAATATGAGCATCCAGGTTCCGCTATTGGTTATTGACCGGAGACGTGTCTCGGTCATGTCTACATAGTTCTCGAACCCGTAGGGTCCGCACGCTTAAAGTTCGGTGACGATTTGTATTATGATTTTATGTGTTTTGATGTACCGAAGGTAGTTCGGAGTCCCGGAGGAGTCTCGAAATGGTCGAGATGTAAAGATCGATATATTGGACGACTATATTCAGATATCGCAAAGGTTCCGAGTGATTCGGGTATTTTTCGGAGTACCGGAGAGTTACGGGAATTCGCCGGGGAGTATATGGGCCTTCTTGGGCTTTAGGGGAAAGAGAGATGGGAGGCTGCGCGCCCCCCAAGGCCTAGTCCGAATTTGACTAGGGGGAGGGGCGGGCCCCCCCTCCTTCCTTCTCTTCTCTTTTCCCTTTCCTTCTCTCCTACTCCTACTACTTGGAAGGGCTCCTAGTTCTACTAGGAAAGGGGGAATCCTACTCCCGGTGGGAGTAGGACTCCCGTAGGGCGCGCCATAGAGAGAGCCGACCCTCCCCCTCCTCCACTCCTTTATATACGGGGGAGGGGGCACCCCATAGACTCACAAGTTGATCTATTGATCTATTCCAGCCGTGTGCGGTGCCCCCTCCACCATATTCCACCTCGGTCATATTGTAGCGGTGCTTAGGCGAAGTCCTGCGTCGGTAGCAACATCATCACCGTCATCACGCCGCCGTGCTGACGGAACTCTCCTTCGAAGCTCTGCTGGATCGGAGTTCGTGGGACATCATCGAGCTGAACGTGTGCTGAACTCTGAGGTGCCGTGCGTTCAATACTTGTATAGGTCGGATCGTGAAGACGTACGACTACATCAAACACGTTGTTCTAACGCTTCCGCTTTCGGTCTACGAGGGTACGTGGACACACTCTCCCCTCTCGTTGCTATGCATCACCATGATCCTGCGTGTGCGTAGGAATTTTTTTGAAATTACTACGTTCCCCAACATTCATCAGTGGGCTGCATGTTATCAACAAGTGGAAAATGTGTTCCGTACGAAAAATTGTATGCGCTACGTATGGTACGGGGCACTAAACAATCGAACCATGCAACGACTTCCAAAACATTGTGTTTGTCGTTCTAACAACACATTTATTCAACCAACAGACGAAGTATACTACTGATTGTACATTGAAAACAGCAGCAGCAACAACCAGGGCTGGGGGTGCAACAGAAGCAGTAAGCAGGCCAGAAGAGTGAAGACACAGCTCTCTCTTCCAAACCAAACATCAGCCATAATTACAAAAGGGCTACCAAAAAAGAACAAGTGTATGCATCAAAGTAAATAAAGATCCTACTACACCAAGTGTACGCATCTAACTAACTGGCTCAGTTAGACGTTACTATTTATTTAGCTATGGAGATTGGCTGACGGCTTGAACCAGACGGGTGCCCGACAGGGGAAACTCCATCCCGCAGGTCAAAGTCTGATACTTGCGACCCTCTCTCCTACTTTGGGCTGTAGAGTGTGGCAGCACATATCGGGGTATGGTGCATGCAGAGACGCATGGTACGCTGTGAACACACAGTTTTGCCTGATGAACGAAACCGCGCTGCCATCATGATCCTTGCCGTCGGTTATCTCCTGGTTAATCAGATAATTCAGTCCGACAAACAGAGAGCGTGTACCAAGGCTACTTACCAACCTCCAGTGAAAAATTCCTGAAGGCCCAGAGAAGCTGGGATCCTGCTCAAAGAGCTTGCAGTGATTATGATTGTATTCCGCGAAACAACACGTCCGGTACGTGCGAACGATCATCAATCGTTCGCCGTCATCTGATCGAGCCAGGAACCACCTGCAACTGCCATGCCGCTTTTGTTTAAAAGGTTCTGGGATTAGGAAGGGTAGGGACACCAAGCGGCCTACAACATCATATCAAGTTGGAGTCAAATAACCCTCAAAAAAAGTTGGAGTCAAATAAAAACGGGCTCTTGATGTAGTCAATCTTAAGAACAACTTGTTATGAGCATGAATATTTTTTCAGTAAATGTTGACAGTAATATAAGCAAGCCATCATGATATCATAGGAAAGTAACATACTGCTGTGACAGCCGTTTGTAGCGATGACTGGAGTAGGCCAGCAATACGTCCAGCCATAGAAGGAGTCGACAGCGTAAATGAAGCCCTTGTGTTCAATGGCATTAGAGAACCATGGAGGATGTATGATCCTGCGATGGACGTGTAGATTTATCCACTTACCGCTGTGACCTGTTAGATAGGCGAGACCGCGGTTGAAGAACACAATTAGCCTGAAATCTTTATAATTCGCAGATCTTGTGGGCACTTGGCAGATTACAACCTTGAGCAAATCAAACTTGGTATCATGTTGGCTACTGTAAGATTCCGAATATTCTGGGCCGCGGTGCCAAAGCAGTGCAGTGTTAATCGAAGGAAGGGGGATCAATCGCCGAGTGTAGACCTCCACGAGCATCCAGCTGCCGCGACCATTGATGAGCACCATCCAAGACGTGTTGATGCCGACCCAGTACATACCGTTCAAGTAGTTTAGGGTGACGGGGATCGGATCGCAGTCAAGGGAGTTGATGCTCGCCACCCTACGATCGTTATGCTGCGTGACACACCGTTTCTGAAGATCAGGCGGCATTAGCAAGCAAGGAGCTGGCTTAAAAAGCTCGGGCCTGAGGGATTTGAGTAAACGGTACAGCCCCGACGAGCACGCGGCGAGCGACATGGTACTGAGATTGTCCACACGCGAAACAATGAGCTTGATTACCTCTGTGGGGAGCGAATTCCAGCCACTCTTTCGGCGGACGCTTCTCAGTTCTGCCATTGTTAGTGCTTGGGTTTCGGACGAGGGGGGGAGGCGCCTTAGCGGGGACGGAAGATTGGACGAGGGGGAGGTGCCTTAGCGGGGATGGAAGAGCGGACAAAGATGGAGAAGCGAATATGTGCTGCGGGAAGTGGACAGGTGATAATGACTACAGCACGCCGGTTGACTTACGAGACACAAACCAGCAGCGTATCATATCAAAGTCAGACAACTTGCTTGAGTGATCACAGTACTGGTACTCCCTACAGTACCTACTACTATGCCCTAACTTGCTTGAGTAGAGTAGTAGTGGAGTAGGACTCTGCTCTACTACTAGCACCGGAGGAGTAGTATATTCTAATCTAAAATTGTTACAAACTTCAATGCTTAAATTATATCATATTATGGACGGCTGGCAAGCTGATTATTCTGATGCTTCATCTATGGTCCGGATAAAGGATGTGCCAACTCAGGAATATATTGATTCTCGTTTGCTGAAATGCTTAAATTGCACACATCGTGGTCATCTTGCTGCAGACTGCTCAGGTATCTTTTTCCAACGTTGCATTCGTCCCATCGATCAATGTTTATGTCCTGAATATCAGTATGAGCAAATTGATGCATGCATATTGGGCCATAAATTACCCACCTGCTTAGCGTGTCAACAACGTGACCATCCTACCAATAGTTGTCCTGGGCTTAAGAGGTGTGGATTTTGTAATATTTTGGGTCATACATCTTGCCATGGAGGCTGGAGTGGGCCAACTTATTGTTGGCGGCCCAAGAGCTTCAAACAAACTTTTCCTTTTTTTGGGGAACGGAAGGGTATCAGCCACCCAGGATGGCGGGATATACATGATAAATATCAGGAACGGGGATGGAAAGTGAAACAGAAAATCCCGACGACAGGTGACGTGGCTAGCCCTCATTGCTTGTCGATATGACTCCCTCCCCCCGCAGCTGTCCACTCCACCGCCTTGGGGACCCAATCAGACACAGTCCTCCCAGTTTCGTGCACCTCCTCGTCCTCACCTGTTCTTGCCTCGCCCTCCCCTGCCCCAAACCATGTACCATCGAAAAACCCTAGTTGTGCCGCCATGGCGAACTTTCCGGTCCGCCCTTTCGCCTTCACCCCCGTCGGAGCACACATTGCACTACTAGAAAAAGGCTTACTAGTGGCGCACCAGTTTTGCCTACTAATTGCGCACTACTGGTGCGCCACTAGCACCACGCCACTAGTATTTTTTACTAATGGCGCACCGTGCGCCATTAGTATAGGCCATGGTGCGCCATTAGTATGCCTCCCAGGGGGCCATATATACCCATGTGCTTTGCCATACTAATGGCGCACTGCGGTGTGATGCGCCATTAGTATCCTTCGGCATACTAATGGCGCACTGCTGGGTGATGCGCCATTAGTACCCTCTGGCATACTAATGGCGCACTGCGGTGTGATGCGCCATTAGTATCCTTTGGCATACTAATGGCGCACGTTGGCGTGATGCGCCATTAGTATGTATATTAGGGATTTTTTTTTCTTTTCTGATTTTTGCACAGATTACAAAATATATTATTGGACAGAATATAAGCAGCAGCACACAGCAACAGCAGATTCATCGAATACAATAGAAGATTAGTCTCCGAATACAATTCATCATATTAGTCTCCGAATTCAAAAGACCGAACAAAGATAGAACATTACAAGTCTCGAGACCGCGAGTAGCGAGTTTGTCTTCACATTACAAGTCGATATCGATCATCTAAACTACCATCACATAGAAGAGAGCTGCGGTCATCACGATGAGCATCATCGCGATGAAACTGGTCTTCATCTGGTTCCTCCAACGCTCCCTCCTCTCTCCCGCTAGATAGCGCGCGTATCTAGATTCCGCCTCCGCCCTAGTGGTGTACCCTTTGTAACTGTTACCGCTGAAACGGTGAACCTGTCTCCGACACTCCTCCCAGTCGTCGTAGACTCCGGGAACCTTACCCTTGTACACGACATACGACGGCATCTCTATGCACTAGCCAAACAACAGACAATACATAAGCAATATATAAGTATGCAACAAAAGGATCGGAAGAGAAAAGCAAGACATTAATAGCACGATTCATGGTCCTACTAACAAATAGCATCGATTACATCTAAGTTGAACGACTGTCCAAACCAAAGAGACATACAAGTTCATTAAAGTTTAATTACAACATGAGCTAATCAATGTTTCAGAACTACACATAGCATCACTACTTTCGACTCGACTCATGGGACCGGAGCCTGGATGAAGCCGCCGTCTGTCGTGATGGTCATGAAGTCGCGGGCGTTGTCAGCCTGCATTTGTAGCGTTGTGTCTATCTCGCTGTTGGACGGTTGAAATTTGAGGTAGAACTGCCCCGAGGTACGAAGGACATCTTGATGGATGATTTCTGCAAACTCCGACTGGATGCGAAAGAATTCTTGTCGGATGTCCGCGTCCTGGATTGCCGCCAAGCTTGCGGCCCAATCTTTGAGATTATTTGGTAGCAGAAGGTGATTATGGTCCCGCACGATCGCCCGCATGTGATGGAGGGCGTAGTAGGCATCCTTCTGACCGCCAGGCGGCTGCTTGACGCAGGGGAACGTCGTATTGTGGGTGAACACGTGCCTGCCGTACCTACGAACTGGCCTCTTAAAGGTGCCTCCAGATGCGGCGTAGCCGGGGAGAGCATCATCAAGAACTTTCTTGATATTTGTGTAGTCTATCTTGGAGTCACGGTCCGGGTCGAAATACGTGGCCATGGAATATTTCGGGCTTAAGAGGATGAGTGTGCAATGTGTGTCACTGCACAGAACACGGAATGTTAGAAAAAAAAGAACGATCGAAATCTAAGAAATCATATGTTACGGGGCGGTTAGGAGATGACTTACTCGGGAAAGTAAGGCACGAGGAAGTTATCCTTATCTGGGTTTGCCAGAATGACGCCTTCGAGGTGTGAACTCGCGACTTGCCGGTCCCCAGCGCTGCCCAAGATCTTGGCACGCATGTAGAAGGGGTCGACTATCACAATGTCCGGGGTCTTGTCTCTAATGATCCGCATCTCCATACTCAGCGAAAACAGCCGAACGAAGGTGTAGTGCAGCGGATGAAGGTTAAGCATAGCAAAGATGTCATCAAACCGCAGGACGATCGTACCCCCGACGGCGCTATCCACAAAGCCCTTGCCCTCTGGCACCTTGGCCACGAAAACCGGGTATGCCACATCATTCTCTCTGAGACGCCGCTTCTCCAAAGAAAGAACACTGTCATGCAGACTCCGCATAGCACCGGTTGCAGCATTGAGCATATTTGTCGGTAGCATCGGCCTACCCGCCACATGCACCCTCCTCGAGATATCCTTAGGTGAAGGTGGCCCGTCCTGAGCACGGATCGTACTCGGTGCCGGCTGGCTTGCACTGGCGCCCTTGTTAGTCTTTCGTTTCCGTCCCTTCTTCCTGATCTGCTGTAATGGGATCGAGTTCTGCTCACAGACCGCCTTCTTGAGCGTGTTGGGGCTGATAATATTTGGCACCTCAGCTATCTGAGGCTCGGTGAAGGCGGCAGCTGGAGGCGTCTCCTGAGAACTGAACGCCAGACGACGCCTGTTGCAATTGGGTTTCTCCGCCGTACCAGCTAGATCGCGGTCGTCTTTTTGAGGGTTGGGTTCTTGAGAAGGAGGCCCGCAGAACTCGTCACCGTACCCATGTTCGGCAAAGTACTTATCGACGTTGGAAAATGTACCGCCGTCGTTGTCGTCGTCGTCCGGATCCTGTGCCATATGCATGTCCGGATCCTGTGCCATAGGGATGTCCGGCATGTCCGGTAGCGTTGCGGCGTTCTTGCCATGGCTTGGCGCTGGCACGACTGGCGGTCTTGTCTGTGGGGTGGTGTCCCCCGCCCCCAAACGAATCTGGCTCTTCGGCCAAAGCAGGGGCCAGCTTACACAGGCGCTGAGGGTCATCACATCATCTTCGTCGGCCCCAGCGGGTCGAATCGGAGGTAACAACTCGTCGCAGCCTGGCAGCACCCGAACCAGTTCAACCCTATACAAGGTGGGTGGCATCGGATTACCGTGGAACACGCGGTTGCCCGGTTGAACGATTCTGCCCTTGGCGACATCGACCAACTCGCCGCCCATGAAGTGCAGGAGAGTGCAAGGAACATCGGTGGCGCCCTGCGAAAACATGTAGGGCGTCAGGGATGCCCAGTCAAAGGCAAGGAGATGAAGTCATCGGCCGAGAGGCTTAGTTACCGTGATGCCGTCGAGCTCGGCTAATGTCGAGGCACCGCCAACGGCGGGCGTGCGCGTGCAACTGACGGAGGGGCCGCTTGCTGGCGAGGTGCCGGCCGGCGTACACCCGGGTGCATTAAGCTCCAATGCCCGTGCCGGCGCCGGAGACACGAATACCGCCTCCGCCGGAGACACCAATGGCGCCGCCTGCGCGTTGTGCGAGTTGCTGGCCGTGAAGCTGGGAACCGGGGGAGGCCCCTGTTGGCCGCCCGCAATCCACGTCGTCAGCCCCTGAATCAAGGTAGGCACAATGGCGGTGAGCGTCGTTCCCAGTTGTTGTTGCACTTGCTCTTGGACAATCTCCGGAATCCGCGCCACTTGTGCCTTGAGTTCTTGAACCTCGCGCGACTGGCTTTCCGAGCTGGTCTTTTTCTCCTTTCGCCCACCAGCGGTATAGTATGACGACCATTTTGTGGACAAGCCTTTGCCGGCCACACGACCAGCTGACGACGGCTTACTGAGCTTATCCTTGTTTTTCATTACGTTCAACGCCCTATTTAAAGGGGTGTCAAAAGGGGAGCTCTGAGACGACCCCGCGCTACTGCTTTCAGCCTCCTGCGGAAGGAATGTGAACCATTTAGAAATTTGGCTTCATTAATTAGAATGCAACCATATGGAGCTAATTACGCGGGGGTGTATTCCTTACCAGAACAAGCTCAAGCGCCCTGGTCTTCGGATCCGTGGTAAGCTCCTTTGTTACCGGGTCCTCCTTGTACCGGGCCCTGACAAAGTTCCTGGTCTGCTTGTCTTGTAATTTCTCGAAGCGGGGTGGTAGGCCTTGCTCGGCACGCTCCGCGTCCTCCTTGTCCCATATAGGCTCCGCCACTCTGTAACCGCCGGGACCGAGTTGGTGGACCCCTAAGTTCAACTCCCGCATTTCTTTCCCCCACTGACTTGATTCGAAGGTTGCGCTGCTCTCGCACTTGATCTTGAACTCCTTGTAGTCATCTTCGCTCATCAAAGGATATTTCGCCTTGATCTTGTCATAACTATCACCGTTTTCAATCATTGCCTTCACCATGCTTCTCCATGTAGACAGGGCCATGCTCATCCTCGTGAGGGCGGCACTGTTCACTTTATTCCCTGAGAGGCGTGTGTTTGCAAACTCAGCGGGGAACTTGTATCGTTCGTGCAGCTTCGTGAAGAGGAGGCTGCGCAAATTCCCTCGGTCCTTATGCCTTAGGTTCTCGGTGTTGATCGAGACGGTGGTCCGGAGAATGCACCCGAGCTGAACTGAGTACCCCTTGACTACATGTTTGGGCGCCGTTGGATGCCCGTCGGAGTTCACTTCAGTAAATTCCTCCTTGACGGTGCCGAGCACGTTCGGGCGCCGGTCCTTCCGTTGCCTCTTCGGTTGGCTGCCATCTGTGCGTGCGCCGCCATCATCAGTGGTGGCATCCTCGGCGGCACCATCAGTGGTGTCATCCCCGACGCCACTAGGGGTTGTGTAGTCAGGATCGGTGTCTTCCGCGGCGTCCTCATAGCGGTGAGGTTCTTCCTCCATCTCCTGGGACAGCTCCCAGAATTGCTTGCCGCCCGAACCGCCGGCCTCATCGTTGTGGGCCATGTTTCGCTCTAAATAGGAAAAAAGTTTGGTCAAAAAGTTGGTTATTGTCAAGGAACAAGATCATGGTCTCATCATTTAGGGTTTGTCGACACCGAGGCATCCTAAAAGCTAAGCTTTTATCATTTAGGGTTTGTCGACGCCGAGGCACCCTAAAAGCCTAAGCGTACATCATTTAGGTTCTCATCGACACCGAGGCACCCTATAGAAGCCAAGGTTTCATCATTTAGGGTTTGTCGACGCCGAGGCACCCTAAATGCTAAGTTAAGTTTTCATCATTTAGGGTTTATCGATGCCGAGGCACCCTAGGTTGGGCCTAATCACTTGGCACTAATCACTTGGCTCTATTGCCACCTATGCAGCAAGAATGGCGGGGCAGTTGATCCTACTTAACTAAGTACTAAGATACCCCGGCCCATGCATTAGTCGCAAGTACCCCATATGTCCTATTTTTAGCAAAGTCATGCTAAAATTCACGGAAAATTTCAGCATGACCTTTGCTGAAAATAGGACATATGGAGTACCCGAATTTGCCGGAACGGAAGTTAATCGACATTTCCGGCAAACTCAAGGGCCTCTCGGGGTACCTGCAATATCATTATCCCCGCGTAATGAAGTCGCCAATGGGTCATTTCAGAAGATCACAAGTAGCATCATCACAAGTACAACATCATCTATAGCTTTATATTAACAAAGCATCAGCACATATACAAAAGACCACTTATGCCAACAGTATGGTTTATATCAGATTCAGAGTTAGAAACAGGAAAAACCGGTGCTTCAAAGCCTACTGGACACAATTTACATCTATCAGTACGGGATGTCCTGACTAATTTCAAGTGTTCACAGGTGAACTTGTACCATGGATGAGCCTAGTGCTTCATTAGTCAACTGAACAGAGATAACAGGGCATAACACCATACATAAAGTGATGAGCATACATACTACTGTCCAAGCAAATTAACTGAATAGTATTGTGTCAAGTTCAGTTTGAAAATTCAGTTACTGCTTGAGTGATTTGACACCAAAAATTACTCCCAAAAATTACAATGACTGTATATTGACTGCATATATTCACTGTACAGGACTGAATTCAGTCAAGAAAACCTGTCAATTTCTGTTCACTGCATATATTCACTGTACAGGCTGTCAAGTTCTATTTCAGCTCAAGTTTCATTACAACACAAACACTGTAATTCATCTGCTCACAGAAAAATTAATAATCAAAATCAAATTACAATAGGGGTCCCAGGTTTGACCCCATGATAGGTGCTATCCTGGGATTATTCCTCTTCTGAACAAACCATCATGCATCATTTTCTAACCAAGGCATAGCTCAGGAAAACCACTTGCTTTGACCAGAACTAGCTGATTACCCCAAATCTCATGGTAAAATTAGCAAGGCAGAGCATTTCTCTTACATGACCATAGCAAGAATGACACACTCAACTTCATTGCTTCAACCACATGGACAACAGAGCAAATGTTGGAAGTTGACAATATACTTTAGATTCACACATGCTCCCCTAATTATTTTGTCTGTATCTTTAGATTATCTACTTTAGGCACAATCATACACAATTCTGACTAATTCATCACTGTAGGCCAGCATGAAACACACTCCTCCAAAAAAAGCCTAAAATTCCACTATTATTGCCTGTAAAAAGGCCTAATATCCACTAGTATTGCCTCTAAAAAAGCCTTAAAAGTCCACTATTGTTGACAATCAAAATATGATCTGAACTGTAAGGAGTTAACTGAAAAATGAGTGGTTGTTGGCATGAGGGAGTAAACTGATTGTTGGCACAAAAATATTGGTTCTGCAAACATGAAAACAGTCACAAAAATAATGCACTTGGTTTGTGTTGAGTTTTTGCTTTCAGGGATTGGTTTGTGTTGAGTTGTTAACCTAAAGGTTCGGTAGTTTGAATCTCCTTTAGCTAGTTTGAATCCATGGACTACCCTGTTAGATTGGGACTGAAGATAGGTACCTGCTTATCTTTCTATTCCGTCACCAACAGTGGCTTTTCCAAGAATAATATCCCTGCATGAACATAGGTGAGAGGTTAACTAACTGCCTCAAAGGCATAATCAATGGTTATACATGGAACAAATTGCCAACGGTCAGATGACCTACACTGCCACGGTCGAGGGGAGGGAGGGAGGGAATGGGGAATGGTGGAGAGAGGGAGGAAGGAGGAGAGGTACCTGGTCACCGGAGGGGTCGGGGTCGGTGTCGGCGAAGGGGTCGCGGTCGGGGTCCGAGCTCGTCCGGGTCCTCGCTCGCCGCGGTCGAAGGAGAGCAGGGGCCGGTGGCGGAGGACGGCAGGGGCAGGCGGGATGGGCGCGTCGGGGCCGCGCTCGCCGGCTGCTGCAGGGGCCGGAGGAGGCCCTCGCTCGTCGGAGGGAGGAGGAGAGGAGAGGAGCGGGCGGCGCGCGCTCGGCCGATCCCGTTCGGGGGCGCGGGGGCGGCGGGGGTGGAGTCCCGCGGGGGTCGGGGCGGCGGCGTCGAGGCAGCGCAAGACCACAGCGGCGGCGGCGTCGCCGACGGCGTGCAGGCGCGGCGGACGGAGGGGGCGGAGCAAGGGGGCGGCGGCGTACGGTTGGGGTCGAGTGGGGGATCTGGCGAGGGAGGGAGGGAGGCCACAGTGCGAGGGGAACAAGTGGAGTGGGTTAGCAATGGCGCACCTCCCCCTAGTGCGCCATAAGTACGCCGATTCTAATGGTGCACCTCCCCCTGGTGCGCCATTAGAATTTTGTTTTAATTACTAGCCCGACTGGTCAGGTTATATTCCACCTAACCCTATCTCCATCAGAACACGCCCACTAGCCCGACTGGTCAGCACGTAGCACACACACTAGGAGGTCCTGGGTTCGATTCCCAGGCTCCCCAATTTTTGTTTTTATGCATTTAAAATGTTGTTTGATATTTATTTGTGTTTAAATATGTTCAAACTTGTTTAAATCATAACAGTAATATTTTTTTATAAAAACAGTTATGATTTTTTTAAAAATATCATCAAATTTGTTATTTGAAAATATAATCAAATTTGCTTTTTTTTGCAGTTTTAGTTGCATTCATTTGTGACGGTGGAGCGGGCCGGGGAGGGTGCGGGGGAGAGGGTGCGGGGGGTCGGCGGCGGCGGTGGAGTGGGGGAGGGTGCGGGCCGGGGGTCGGCGGCGGCGGCCGGTGGAGCGGGGGAGGGTGCGGTGGGTCGTCGGCGGCGGTGGAGTGGGGGAGGGTGCGGGGGGTCGGCGGCGGCGGCCGGTGGAGCGGGGGAGATGGTGCAGGGGGTGCTCGGCGGCGAGGGGGACCGAATCTGGCGAGGTGGGATAGCGATCGAGATGGAGGGGGATCGAGATCGAGTGTCCATGAAATTTAAAAACATTCATGAGTTCAAAAAGTGCCCATGAAATACAATCGAGAAATGAAGGCTACAATTTAAATACAATCGATCTTAGCTAGCTATCTGTTCACAATCTTCTTGCCCTTATTTTTCGTAAATGGATTTCTTCTCTTGAACGGACGTCCTTTAGGTAGGGTGGTCCTGCTTCTTCTTGTGGTGTATGCTGATACTTCATCGTCGTCGTCATGTTCCATCTTCGGGTCGCCGTACTTGTCGAAGTCTTGCTCATTGGCGACTCCATCCATTCCGATGATCTTCCTTTTGCCTCTCCTCACGACAACACGACTGGGCTTTGGCGGGTCGGTAATGAAGAAGCATTGGTCCACTTGGGAAGCCAGTACCCATGGCTCATTTTTCGCGGTGACGTTCGCGCCTGCGGTCTTGGATTTGGCTTCGGGTATAACCATGGTGGTGAAATACCGGTCTTCTTTTATGACGCTCTTGGCCCATCTGACACGGAACATCGGGACCTTCTCTCCAGCGTAGCTCAGCTCCCAGATCTCCTCGATCCTTCCGTAGTATCTGTCCTTGTCGTTACCGGTGTAGGATTCCATCGTTACCCCGGAGTTCTGATAACCATCGCTCTTCATGTCCTTGTCCTCGGTGTAGAATGTGTAGCCGTTGATATCGTACGCCTCATACGTCATCAGGTTGTGCTCGGCGCCCTGTGACAAGGCGAATATGAGTTGTTCTTCCGCGGAAGAATCCTCATGTAAAGGGTACGACAGAAGCTTCTGCTTGAACCAACGCGTGAAACATGAGTTGTGCTCTTTGATTATATCTCCGTCCGTCCTCTGTTGGCCTCGGTCATTGTACGTCTTCTCAATAAACGTTTTGTGCTCTACCACCCAAGGATCGACCACGTCTATGTGTTGTAGCGCGACTAGGTTTGCTCTTTCAAAGTCGGCGAGTCGACCATCGAAGTCGACATGCATTTCGCGGCGACCCTCACGGTGACCCCATCCAGCGAGCCTGCCGAGGTGCCTGTTGACGGGCAGACCAACGGGGTTCTCGATGCCTAGATAATTCGTGCAGTAGGAGATGCACTCTTCGGTCAGAAAGCCCCTGGCTATGCTTCCCTCTGGACGTGACATGTTGCGAACGTATCCTTTGATGACACCATTCATCCTTTCGAACGGCATCATGCTGTGCAGGAACGTCGGCCCGAGTTGGATGATATCCTCCACGATATGGACCAGCAGATGCACCATAACGTCGAAGAATGCGGGAGGGAAGTACATCTCAAGCTCGCATAGTATCACCACGATCTCTTCCTGTAGCCTTCTGAGTTGCCTCACGCCAACCGACTTCCGAGAGATGACGTCGAAAAAGTTGCATAGGCCAAATAGCGTTTCACGGACGTGCGCGTCCATGATCCCACGGATTGCAACTGGAAGTATCTGCGTCATCAGCACGTGACAGTCGTGAGACTTCATCCCGCTGAACTTCTGCTTCACTGAGTCTAGGTATCTGCTTATCTTCCCCGCGTAACCGTAAGGAAGTTTTACTCCTACGAGGCAGGTGAAAAACTGATCGATCTCCTCCTGACTTAGAGTGAAGCACGCGGGAGGGAAGTCATTTCCGGTCTTCTTGGCCTTTTTGCCTTTGCGACGACTTTCCGTGTCCTGCTTCGCCTCATCATCATCATCATTAGCGTGAAGCTCCTCCCTGATGCCCATTGATTTCAAGTCTGCCCTTGCTTTCGGCCCATCTTTGGTCCTCTCTGGCATGTTGAGCAGGGTACCAAGCAGACTCTCGCACACGTTCTTCGTGATATGCATGACATCAAGGCTGTGAGGCACACGGTGGATCTTCCAGTACGGCAAGTCCCAGAAAACAGACCTCGTTTTCCATACCTTCAGCAGTGGCTCTGGCGCCTTTCGCTTCTTTCCCGGCTCTGGCGCCTTTTGCTTCTTTCCCGGCAGTGGGCAATCTTTCCAATTTTTCAACAGCTCGTCTATTTCCTCGCCGCTCCTCGTACGCGGGCGTCTTCGGGGTTCGGTTTCACCATCGAACAGATCCTTGCGTTTCCTCCACGGGTCATCGTCGCGAAGCCACCTTCGATGTCCCATGAACACGGTTTTCGAAGACCCGGGATCTCTATCTAGCTGGCGATACGTTGTGTCATCCATGCACCTGACGCATCCAGAAAATCCGTGGACCACCTGCCCCGCGAGATATCCGAAACCGAGATAGTCGTGCACCGTCGTGAGCAGTGCGGCTCTCATAGGGAAATATTCTTTCTCTGCGGCGTCCCACGTATTGGCTGGCGTTTTCCACAGCGTGTCTAGCTCCTCTTCCAGCAGCCCCAGATACAGATTGATGTCGTTCCCTGGTTGTTTCGGCCCTTCAATTAGCATACTCATGTGAATGTACTTCCTCTTCATGCACAACCAGGGGGGAAGGTTGTACATCCACACAAACACAGGCCAGGTGCTATGTGTGCTTCTCTGGCTGCCAAACGGATTGACTCCATCGGTGCTCGCGCCCAGCACGATGTTCCTTGGATCGTTCCCAAATTCTGGGTGTTCGAAGTTCAACGCTTGCCACTGGCTCCCATCCTTAGGGTGACTCAGCATCTTGTCTTTTTTATTTATCTCCGGATCATTTGCGTCATCTTCTCGCTTCTTCTCCTCCCTATCCGCGTGCCAACGCAGGAGCTTTGCTACCTTAGGGTCCGCGAAATACCGCTGCAGACGAGGAGTGATCGGAAAGTACCACACCACTTTTCGAGGAGCTTTCTTCCTCTTCTTGTATCGAGTGACGCCGCACACCGGACATATGGTAGACTCCGCGTGCTCGTCCCGATAAATGATGCAATTGTTCATGCACACATGGTATTTCACGTGCGGTAAATCCAGAGGACACACGATTTTCTTCGCCTCCTCGAAACTGGTCGGGCACTTGTTCCCCTTGGGAAGACGTTCGTGCCAGAATGACATGTTCTCGTCGAAGCATGCGTCGGTCATTTTGTGCTTTACCTTCATCTCCAGAGCCATGAGCGTTACTTTCAGGCGGGTATCCTCGGGCCTGCATCCTTCATACAATGGAGTAACCGCGTCTATCTCCAGTTGATCCAGCTTGGCTTTCTCTCGGGCGGCAGCTCTTGCGTTATCCGTCTGCTTGAGAAGCAGCTCTTGAATATGAGGGTCCTGCACCCAGCCCATCGATGGTCCATCGTCGTCTGCTCCGCCGGCATCTTCATCTTCATGATCATGCCCTTCGTCTGCTCCCGCATCTTCCTCATCATCATGTCCGGCATCTTCTACATGATGACTGTGTACAGCATCACCGTCGTGATCATGTCCTGGAGATTCTTCGTCTTCTCGCCCGCCCGAGCCGCGGTGGTTGTCTTGCTGCCCATCCTCATTTCTTGCCCGACCCCCATGGACGACTTCATAGTCATCTTCATCACCTTGCCACCGATAGCCATCCATGAAACCACGCAAGAGCAGGTGGTCCCGCACCTGCCCGGAATCCGGGTCCGCAATAAGGCTCTTCAGCTTGCATCTTCGACACGGACATCTTATCTCCGTCTCGTTCTTTTCAAGCATCTCGGCCTTCGCGGAGCTCAAAAACCTATTCACGATGCCTTCGGTCATCGTGCGGACCATGGTCGCCTGCGGGGTAGAGCAAAACGATATTTTAGAACCAAGAAAAAATTTGGCATGACTTTCCCTAAAAATAGGACCAAAAAGAATGCATAGTGCCAAAATTCTCGCCGAAACGGAAATGAATCAACATTCCGGCAAAATATTGGCAACTATCGCATTTCAAATACCGGTACCTGCAAACACAAACATATATGCAACACCACAAACATATGCAACACCACTAACATACATAGATCTAGCTAGGCCATAAAAAGTGCATGTGCACGTTGTTGGAGGGAGAACAACATAAAGATAGCTTCCCCCTTACTTACCTATCAAAAAAAGGGGGTTTAACCACGTAATTTGGATGAATTTATGGTGCAAATGAGGTGAGGAGGAGGAGGCAGCCGAGACAAGCTTGGAGGAGGGAGGAGAGAATGAAGTGGGGAAAGTGAGTGGGTAGGTGTGGCTGTCCAAAATATCTAGCTCGTCCCAGGTTACTAATGGCGCACCACCACCTAATGCGCCATTAGTAACCCTGGTTACTAATGGCGCACCTGCTGGTGGTGCGCCATTAGTAGTTTTGCAAAAAAAGACACTAATGGCGCACCAGGGAGCAGTGCGCCATTACTAGCTTAAACTAGTAATGGCGCACTGCCCCAGGTGCGCCATTAGTAGTTTTGCAAAAAAGTAAAAAATAAAAAAATATTGTAGTGGCGCACTATGTGGCTGGTGCGCCATTACTAGTTAGAACTAGTAATGGCGCACTGTGCCCTGGTGCGCCATTAGTATGTCTGCCAAAAAAAATTGTTACTAATGGCGCACCGTGTGTCTGGTGCGCCATTAGTGTATTTCACACTAATGGCGCACCAGCACATGGTGCGCCACTGCTACATAGCAATGGCGCACCACATGTCTGGTGCGCCATTAGTGGCCATTCCATCTATAGCCCTTTTCCTAGTAGTGTTGAGTGCGGGCCAGATCACCGGCTGCAGAGGAGCACCATGGTTGTGGATGAGCCGCCGCTGAACGACGACAAGTACGCTCTGATTGAGATCACCGCCCAATGCCTGATCATCAGAAGAGATATTGGTTAGAGGAGGTCTGTCGGATCATTAGGGAGGATTTGGAGTATCAGATTGAGGATGAGTTTGTCTATCCGATTGCAGTAGGCTGTGTTGCTTTTCTTGATGTTCAGAGCAAAGATGACGCTATTAGAGAGGGGCCGCATGCTTTAACTGAGGATTCTTATTTCACTTTAATCCCCCATGATGAAGGGATTAACATGAGGATGCCGGCTTTTGAGTATGAAGTTTGGATTCTGATGCTTGCTTTCCCTATGGATTACATGACTGAACATTATGTTCATAAGGCGGTTTCTAGGTTCGGTAAGCTGCTAGCTTGGCCCAGACCGAACGAGAACAAAGCTAGAGTTCTTGTTAAATGCCACATCAAGGATGTTGCGGAAGTTACTCATAGTCTGCTTGTGAAAGGGCATGTAGCCCCTAAGTGTGGTTTTGGTAATTGAATGACAATCTCTATGGACTAATGTTTTCAGTGAGATATATTTGAAGGTTTTGTCCATAGATGGTGCCTCAAGGATATTGGATGGAATCAAGGATGAAGTCCATATATATGAAGATAATGCCTCAAGGATATTGGATGGAATCATGGATGAAGTCCATATAGATGAAGTTATATTTGCTCTAAGCTTTGGTATTAAATGACAATTCCTATGGAGCATCAAGTGCATTGGATCTTATATGAAGATATGTTCCATAGTGATGCTTCAAGTTCTTTGGGTTGTTATGTGAAGATTCCCATCAAAGCATCCGAAGAAGTCCTCATGGTATCCCTCTATGGATACCCCATGCACACGGGCTTATACCGTGCGCATGGGGTCGAGTGTCAACTCTCTAGATACCCCATGCTCACGGGGCCTAGGTGTTGGCTCTCGAGATTCCATATCCAGCGAGGTTTCAAGTTGGTCTTCTGAGGATCAAGGCTTGAGAGAATAATCAAAGAGAAGAATTCGAGTTATGGTTTCAAGACAAGATCATGGTGAGCTCATGTGTTGGGTTTCGGTTGATCAAGCCTTGAAGCAAGCAACTAGAGTGACGAATTCATTATGCCTCTCAAGAGTTTGGGATGGAGTTTTTAGAAGGGCAAGTGGTGACCAAGATGATATTCATAGTGGAACTTGATATGGCCATGAAAGAGTCTTTGGTGATATTGTCTTGAAGCAATGAAGTGAAATGAAGAGTTCATTGTGGCTTTCAAGAAACCAAGATGGAGCTTGAAGTAAAGATGTTGGTTGACCAAGATGAAGCTCGAAGAGTATATCTAAGTGGTCAACTCACAAAGCACAAACAATGTACCACGTGAGATCAAGTGATCTAGTGGTATGGTAAGTAATTGTGAATTGTGCTTTGTTACCTAACCCATGCTATATGTTTGTTATGTCTATGTGGGTTAGGTGTTTCTCATAGGCTTGCATCAAAAGGAAAGATCTCGTGTAGCCTATGTGTGGATGACATCAAGTGGTGATGGTTATCGGATTCGAGGAGTGCAAGTGCAAGATGAGATGGCATCAAGTGGTGATGGTCATCGAGTTCGGGGAGTCCAGGTGCAAGATGAGAAGCCGGAGGTTATATTCTTTGAAGCTTGCGGTCCACATCATGATAATGTTCATGTGAAGATGGGCTTGAGATAAGGCTTCCCTCATTGCATCATGAGGAAGCAATTCGAGTATCTTCACCAAGTGGTCGTGGACAAGAAAGGGATTCCAACTTGAGGCAAGCATTAAAGTCATCATCAAGCTCAAGTTGAATGTGCAAGGCAAAGGTATTCCTTAGCTAGGTTTTCCTAGTTTTGCCGGTCTCATAGTGCTTGGTGGGAGACCGGATTATAGGTTTGATAGACGTACTATCAAGAGGGACTCTCGGGCAAGTAGCTTGATCACGTCCTATGTAGAGAGCTCAAACCTTTGCATTACTTGCATCATTCTTTCTTGTTGATCTTGGGTGGTTCTCTATGTGAGGACCTTGGGCTTTTCCATAGCTTCAAAACGAGCCCAAGATCATCGAATTCGGAGTCCGTATGCCCAAGTTATCGATGTTTTAGTGGGCTGCTGCTGGCTGTCCTGGGGACCCCGTGTGCACGGGGTCTTTGACCCCCGTGCGCACGGGGTGTCCAGAATTCTGGGTACTCCGTGTGCACGGGCTCGTACCGTGCACACGGGACCCTGTGTGCACGGGGTCTCAACCCCCGTGAGCACGGGGTGCCCAGGAAATGCCCGTTGGAGCCCCAACGGCTAGTTTCGGAGTTTGGCTATTTAAGGGCCCTTTCCTCCCACCGGTTGGGGGTTGGTTCACACACATTCTAAACACCATTTTGAGCCTCTCTCCACCTCTCCCAAACCCCTATCTCCCCTCTATGTGAAGGGGGATTTGTGGATGGATTAGTGAGCCATTTGTTGATCATATCCAAAGCATCCCCTCTCTTCAATCTCCTACTTTCAAGAGTGCATCTTATGAGATTGAGAGAGTGAGTTGAGGATTTGTTGCTTGACCTTGCATTGCATTTGTTGCATTGGTTTGAGCTCCCTGCATAGATTTGTTCGAGTGTGAGCCCGTGAGTTTATTACTCTTGGAGGCCTCCGCCTCCTAGACGGTTTGGTGATACATTGAGAAGATTGTGAAAGAGGCCTATGTGGCCAAGGTTCCCCCGGAAACTTCCTCTTGTGGTGTGCTCCGGGGAAGGGTGTTGAAGTGGCCTAGGTGGTCAAGTTCCTCCGGAAGTTCCTTGTTTGTGGTGTGATCAGGAGAAGTTTGTAAAGGTGTGGTGGTCGCCTTCAAGACCAACCCCGAGTGAATCGAGGCTCATCCGTTGGGGTGACTCGAAAAGGAGAATACTGTGAGTCACTTGGTGACGCCCCGGAGCTTTGGCTTCGGCACTGCTCTAACGGAGATTAGCACTCTCACGAGTGTGAACTTCGGGATAAATCCGCGTCTCCGACTCACTTGTGGTTATCTCTTACCCACACCCTTTACTTACCGCAATTCATACTTGCTCATATTGATATATCTTGTGCTAGTTGTATTGCTTAGTTGTTCCTACATTTCCATATCTTGTGATATAGTTTGTGCTTGCTAGTTTCCTTAAGTGCCTATCTTGTTTAGCATAGGTTGTTGGTGCACTTAGTTGAGCCTAGCATATTTAGGATTTGTGCTTGAAAGGTATCCGTTTAGTTTAATTCCGCATTAGGATAAAGCCAAATCCGTAACAGTTTTAAAACGCCTATTCACCCCCTTCTAGTCGTCATCTAGATCCTTTCAGCTTGTCACCAAAGTTGGAATGCTGTCAGGACTGGGTCGTTCTTGGTCCGTCCCTGTGTATGTGTTGAATGGCAGAAACATGGTGCCGGGTCTGCAAGGGACTGAAGATACTCCACCACTCCTGAATGCATCTCCGCATCCGTACACTCTGCCGTACTATACTATCATGCAACAAGCCAGGATTGATGAGATGGAGGCCCAGCAAGCGGCCAACGAAGCTGCTTGGAACGGCAATGATCAAGCCCAGGATCAGGTGCAAGATAATGGCTGGAGTGCATGGCTAGTTTTACCCCCTCCGTACACAGGTTTCAGCTTTAGAACTTACTTTGAGTATGATGGACCATCTTTGATGGATGGTGTGCCACGAGAGCACAATCTGGTGGACAACTTGTCTGATGTTTGGTCTGAATATTCTTATGTGGAAGATTTAGCTGAAAGTTTCATCAATGGTGCTCCTTCTGCTGTTCATGCTTTCGTCAGAGCTGGAGGCTCTGTAGCTGCTCTGTTCATTGCTACTGACAGTGAATTCTTTCGTGGATGGGTGGCATGCTCAAGAGGATCTATACCCGCTCTATATTGCCAGCTATGCCTCCCAGAACAGCATGTTTCCCACTCAACCCTTTCGCTGTTATCCAGTTTTAGCTTGACCGTGTGTGCATGGCTCTGCTTGCCCAAGTGATGCCAGAATCTGATGTATTTGGTCCTATCTTCAGTTCAACTTTTACTGTGGGCAAGGTGTTTGTTCTGTCTGCCTCGTTGGAAGGCTTAAACTCTGTGATGCCAGCTCTGGAGGAACCATTGCCTGTCGCCCCGGCGATTCTGGATGTGCCTAACTGTGTGGACCGTGTTGTGGACCCGATTGGTCGCATGATGCTCAAGGAGCCGGCCCATGTGGACACTGTTCTTCTTCGTCGCAGTGCTCGCTCAAACAAATACGATGGGTTCAGGGTCCCTCCCATTACCAACAAGCGAGCTACAACGTCCAAGGTCAAGCCTAGGAAGGATCCATCTCTTCATGGCCTCCCCATTGGTGGCACACCTAGCATTGGGAGACATGACAAGGTATCTGATGCTGTCCCACCTCCTACTTCTATACATGCTATTCAGTCCATTGGGGCTATTATGTGCGGTGTTCATCCGAGCCAGTTAAGTGCAAAGAAGTTGCTTGCTATCCAAGGTGGGCAGAAGAGCGAGGACACGGATTCTGATGCAGCTTAAAGCGTGGAAAGTTCTCTGCTGGAATGTCCGAGGGATCAACTCGGACAATAAACAGCTGGTGTTGTGTAATGCTATCACTAGTAGTGGTTGTTCAGTTATCTGTTTACAAGAAACTAAGCGTGCTACTTTTGATGTTGCTTTTGTTAAACTTTTCTGTCCTAAAAAATTCGATAAGTTTGAGGTGGTGCCCTCTTAGGGGGCCTCTGGTGGTTTAATTGTGTTGTGGGACAGCTCTGTGTTTTCTGGAAATGTGTTTTGCTTTGAATCCTTTGCTTTGGGCATTCAGTTTACCTCCTTGCAAACAGCCAGGTCTTGGAAACTTGTTATTGTGTATGGGCCATGCACTGGGCCAGAGAGAGTTGCGTTCACCTCGTGGTTGTTTGATCTGGATATACCTGACGATGAGGACTGGTTAATTTGTGGTGATTTCAATTACATTAGAGCGACTAGTAATCGCAACAAACCGGGGGGTGATGCTAGTGATATGCTTACTTTCAATGACTCACAAGCGCTTGTTGAGCTACCGATTAAGGGCAGACAGTTCACGTGGAGTAACATGCAGACTGATCACTTGCTTGAACAAATTGACTGGTTTTTCACCTCGTCGAACTGGACTTCTAATTATCCTAACACCACAGTGGGCCCCCTTCCCAAGCCAGTGTCTGATCACACTCCATGTTTGGTTTCCATTGAAACCTCGGTACCTAAGAGTAAGGTGTTCCGGTTTAAGAGCTTCTGGATATCCCACCCAGGATTCTTTGATCTAGTACAATCCACCTGGGAGAAATACTACTATGCACCCAATTCGGCCAAACTGTTGTGCAAGAAGTTTAAGAACTTAAGATATGCTCTTAAACGTTGGAGTAAGCAGATTTCTCGGTTGAACCTGTGTATCAATAACTCCAACTGGGCTCTTCTGGAACTTGATAATATCGACGACAAAAGACCTCTCACAATACCTGAATCCAACTTTAGGTTCATTCTCAAAAACCATCTGGTAACCCTGCTCGGTTACAAACGAGAATATTGGAAAAAGATGTACACTGTCCGTTTGTTTACTTGTGGAGGTGATAACACCAAAAAAATTCATTCTGCAGCATCTGAAAGATACTGTAAAAATTCAATAGCTTCGCTTAAACTTCAAGATGGTTCGGTGGTGACTGACCATATGGGTAAAGCAAAAGAACTTTTTGACACTTACAAAGAGAGACTGGGCAGGAAAGGGGAGTATGAAATGAAGTTTGACCTGTCTAGAACCATACCCTTCACACACGATGAAATTGACAGGGTCGTTCGTGAGATGCCTTCTGATAGAGCCCCAGGTGCCGATGGTTTTATGGCTGCTTTTTCAAATCATGTTGGCACATCATGAAAGAAGATTTTTACAGACTATGCAAAGACTTCTACGATGGTGTCATTGATCTTCAGAGCCTAAACTCGGGATTTATAACTCTCATCCCCAAAACCCAGTCACCGGAGATTGCTAATGATTTCAGGCCCATCACGCTACTTAACTGTTGTTTGAAGCTGATAACTAAGCTGCTGGCTAACCGTTTGCAGAAAATTGTGCTCAAGATCATTCATCGAAACCAGTACGGATTTCTCAAAGGGAGATCGATCCAGGACTGCTTGGCCTGGGCCTTTGAGTACATTCACCAATGCCAAGCATCGGGAAGAGCTTGCTGTATCCTGAAGTTAGACTTCGCGAAGGCATTCGACACCATCCAACATGAACCCATGCTAGAGATCATGCATCATATGGGTTTTGATGAGAAGTGGTTGGGGTGGATCAAATGTATTTTTTCCTCCGGAAGCTCCTCGGTACTGCTTAATGGCACCCCAGGAAAACAGTTTGATTGCCTTTGTGCGGTGCGACAGGGAGATCCACTGTCACCTTTGATCTTTGTTCTTGTAGCGGATCTTTTACAATCAGCGATTAATGATGCCAGTCGGACAGGTTTGCTTCAGTTGCCCCTGCCCACTTCTGATAGTAACTATCCGGTAATTCAGTATGCTGACGACACGATCGCTGCCCTCCCTGCTTGTACCTCGCAAGCGCAAGTGTTGAAATCTATTCTGGTTGACTACGCGAAGTCGGTGGGCCTTAAGATCAACTTTGACAAGTCAACCTTGGTTCCCATCAATCTTGATCCTTTGCAGGCGGAGGAAATTGCAGCCATTTTTGGTTGCTCTATTGGCAACATGCCATTTACGTACCTGGGCCTGCCCATGGGCACCACACGCCCGAGTGTGACCGACCTGATGCCGCTGGTGACCTCGGTTCAGAGGAGAGTCCCGGCAGCAGCTTCGCTCCTGGATTATGGCTCCAAGCTAACTCTGCTCAACTTGATGGTCACCTCCTTAGCCATCTACGCCATGTGTTCCATCAAGATAAACCCTAAGATCATCGAGCACCTCGATAAGCTGTGCAGGTCATGTCTCTGGGTGAAAAAATCGGATGATGGGTATAAGGGCAACTCGCTGGCTGCATGGGGCATGGTGTGCAAACCTAAGAGCAAAGGTGGTCTAGGGATCATTGATCTTAAGACCCAAAACCAAGGGCTGCTGTTGAAACAACTCCACAAATTCTATAAAAAATGTGATGTTCCTTGGGTCAGCTTGATCTGGGACACCTACTATGTGGGCAAAATACTGCATGCCTCCGGTCCATGTGGATCTTTCTAGTGGAGAGACCTCATGCAACTATCTGATATATATAGAGGGGTCACAAAATCGGAGGTAGTGGCAGGAGACACAGTCCTGTTTTGGAAAGATAATTGGAAGACTGAGATTTTTCAAGACAAGTACCCGAGAGCTTTTTCCTTTGCCAAGGAGCCAGAAATCTCAGTGATACATCTCTTGTCTTCAGAAAGATTGGGTGATGTGTTCCACCTGCCTCTATCTTTGGAGGCTAGGAGTGAGGTTGTTGGGCTACAGTCAGAGACCCTGGATACTTCACTGGCCGATGGCAAGGATGTGTGGTCTTGTTTTGGGGGGGATGCGTTTTGATCATCGCAATACTATGCCCACTATTTCAGCCAGATACAAGTTGATGAGGCATTCGGCTGGATCTGGAAAACCAAATGTACAATGCAGTGGAAGGTATTCTTATGCTTGCTGATGGCTGATAGATTGAACACTAGAAATATGCTCCAGAGAAGACATTATAAAGTCCAGAACGATGACTACACCTGCCTTCTCTGCCACCACCCACCTGAGGAAGACATGGTTCACCTCTTCTTTACCTGCCCCTTCAGTCAGAGGTGCTGGGATGCTTTGGGGATGCAATGGCCAAATGATACTGACTGGTTCAGAATGCTGCATGAGGGCAGGGCCAGATGGTCTCGGCCGATGTTCTTGGAAGTTTTTGAAGTGGCAGCTTGGGGGATCTGGAAGGAGAGAAATGATAAACACTTCAGAGGGATCCAACCTTCGTTTGAATCTTGGAGGAACAGATTCAAGCTGGACTTTGCCATGCTGGTTCATAGATCAAAGCAAGAGCAGGGTCCTTACATTCTATCCATAGTTAGCTCGCTTTGATTTTACATTCTGCCTGTGTTAGTCACTATACCTAACACCCCCCCTCTCATCATGTAACTTGTAAAGTACTGGACATTCTAACCCCCCCTAATTTTGTTTTATTAATATAAAAGGCAGTGAGAGAATCTCACTGTCATCAGTTCTAAAAAAACTTCAATGCCCGAGCGTGGAACGACTACGAACCGCCATCGGTGCTAACTCCAATCCCCAGTAAACGTTCGCTGGAAGACATGGCAGTTGCAAACGCCCGCGACGCAGTTACAATACGTGTGTAAGGGTGGCGGTTTTGTCAAATACTATGGCTTAAAAACAGGCCACCGTCGGATGGAAATCTGACGGTTACGTGGGATTCGCCAGGATTGAGCTCGTGCCGAACAATCGCTAGATATCATTACTAAAAAAATGTTAAAATACCCAGGGCTATAACTTGCACCGGCTGACCACTAACAATGATACTAACATAGTTGTTAAATGGTCAAAGACCGTGTCTACGTGGTGTTTGGAATTATATGCAAAAAAATTAGCAAGATGCCCGTGCATTGCATGGCACACCATCATCACCAACTTGGTTTTTTCTCTACTCCTACTCCTATAAAAGACTCAGTTGGTGATGATGGAGGCGAGGAGGCGTGTTCAGCTGGGCATGCAGCGGACGGCGTAGTACTATTCGATTTGTTATAGAAAACAAAGAAGAGTAGTAGAGATAGAGATAAGAGTAGAGATAGAGATTCAGGACTTCCACTATGTAGGCCAAAAGCGGTGCTAAATGTGCTTTTTGGGTATTTGGCACCGATGCCCTACATTTCCCAAGCGATGCGAAACAAAACTTTCTGGGCACCGGAGCACCATCTACTGCTTCTTGTGCTACTCCTGCGCTCCATTTGGCGGCCGCAACGTCCCCTACAGCCACTCCCTCCTGCGCTCCATTCGGCGGGCGCTGTTGAAATTTGGGGAGCGCACTCTCGCGACTCCTGGCAGCCACGACTTCACCGACGACGACTTCTTCCCCGACCTCGGCAACCTCTTCCTCAACGACATGGGCGACAACCTCAGCGCCAACGGTGCTGCTCCTGTTGCACCGTATGTGTTTCTGTCCTTCCTGTTCGAAATCGTGGTAGAATTCATGTTTCTACTCTGTATCCTTCTAGATTCTATCTGTTCATCTACTATACTAGTCCACATGATTAGTTTAATCTCTGTTATAGCCATCATGATTTATTTTGTGCTTATTCGGATTAAATCTCGTAGTAACTTGCTCATATATTCAACTGGCGCAACGTCCCCTACAGCCACTCCCGTTTCATGGATGGCCTGGTCGATGCCTCCAAGGAGCCCTTCGTCTACTGCTATGAGCGCCCGATGCCGTTTTGGGGCTCGCCGGGGACATCGTGCATCACCTCACGGATGCGTGCAGCGGTCACTACTGGACCTTGGCAGAGAACATCAAGTACAAGACGTGCTACCCGTTCACCATGCCGGAGTCGCTGGAGGATCACCGCCACCTGCTAGTCTCGGAGGAGGACGGCAACGTCTTCCTCTCTTGATCATGGGCACCGGCGAGGCCCGCGCAGGCCGTCACCCCGTCTCTGTAGTGTGCGTCACGGGCGACGCCGCTGATGCTGACACTGACACGAGGCCGATGTACGGGTGCGTGCTCACTATTACTACCCCTTTGAGGTACGTGGGCGGCGACACCGGCTCCATCATGCTGACTAGGACTGTGCAGAGCTGGGACCTTCCCGTCGATGTGGACATGGAAGACCCATGGTATGATTTACCCCCCAATGCGGTGCACGGCGACTCCAAGGAGGTTCACCTGGACATACGCATTATCAAGTTAAATGTTGATTATTAGTCTTTCCTCAGTGTAATCCGTTGTCTAAGCATGTGGAGACTTCCATGCATGATCTTGCTCTATTGGAGTATCGCGCATGAATGAAAGTGTATCCATTTATAGTTTAGTCTAGAATCTTCCTTGTATGAATTTTTACTACAGTACTGGTGAAAGATTTACTATGAACCATTTCTTACATCTCCTCTGCCCCTTCCAAGTCATCCTGATTTAATCCCTCCATCTAGGGGTATAAAGGCATGGTTAATACTTAATAGTATAGCCAACTGTTGACTATAAGAAAGTGCCATGTCATCTGTAGCCAACATGTATAAAGATTGATACTCAAAAACTAATTCTTAAAGATCATTTCTTGCAAAGCACAATAAGTGTTATTTCTTCACAAGTTTTGGATGCAGGTCGAACAGTTCAACGCTTTTGTTTGCAAAAGATACCTTTTTATCTATTTTACCCGGATGTTTGTGAGGTCTAGAGATGACCCCCACATCCTTTGTCAAAATAAACAACTCCCCGGTCAATGCATTTCACTCTTCCGTGCAACGCACGGGCACCTTACTACTATAGATTAGTATGACCAAAAATTGAAATAACATTATATATAGTACGATAAATGCTGATGCATGTCACCTAAAATTATATCATTGAAAACTATGTTCAAATACGAATCCAACGATATAGTTTTTGTTGACATGCACTAACATTCTGTTAGTTAAATCTTCAGTCAAATTCAATGGGGGACTAATAAGCCACGATCGATGTAGTACAAGTTTAGAGGGCGGCGTTGCACGGGAGTCTCACTCTCACCCCGCTCGTGGCGCGGTAGTAAAGCCGTCATATCACAAAACCCAACCACTGCCAGTAATAAGTGGCCTGGTAAAATAAACGGACAAGCAACCATCACATCCCTCCGTCTTTTTTGCATTTCATCTCTCTGCATTTACTTTCTCCGGTTCATCTCGCACACTGGATCCCTAGCTACTACTCCTAGTATCCCTAACTACTACTCCTAGGGCCAGTTCTTTTGGCAGCTTAAAAAATAAGCCGTCTCTTCCCGAGCTTTTTCCATAAGACTAGTCACAGTGGAGAGTAACATGAAGGCGCCTCACTCATTTATTTGGGCTTCTAAACTAGTACTAGTACCTCCGTCCTGGTTTATTCGTCACCAGTGTAATTTGTGGTAAATTTTGAACAAATATTTAACTGATAAAATGTTAGTGCATGTGACATGCACAAACATTTCATTAGTTAAATTTATGATCAAAATATGACACAGATTACAATGGGGACCAATAAAACAGGACAGAGCTAGTAGTAATGGGATTACTACTAATCTAGAAGCCTAAACAAACTGGCCCCTGGTACTCCTACTAGTAGTACTAGTACTCAAGTTGGAAGTCCAATTGCACGACACAACTTGTTAGGCAAAAAATTCGATACAGGGTGTAGGAAGCGGTTTGGGAATTTGCATGCCTTTCCGACCAGTGAGATACTCCGTACAAAGTACGACAGAGAAATAACCACAGAGAAGGAAGCTAAAAGTAAACAATCAAACGAGCATTTTTGCATTGAATCGTTTCACAAGCTTGACTAGTGCTGTTTTTCTACTTTTACAAAAACAACATCGTAATGTTAAAACATGCATTTCACGTACATAAGTAATAGTAGTACTCCCTCCGTCTAGGAGTATAAAGTCTTCCCTCCTTCTTGGTCATGGTGCACAACCAAAGATGACTTATTCACCTGGACGGAGGGAGTAGCACAGTCTGCAAGCATATATAGAGAGAGACATGTAGTGCGATAGTATATAGTAAAGTTTGTGATATATGCACCTACTTACAAAATGCGTACGGATACACAAGGTTTCCAAACTTTCCCTCTTACATACTTAATTAAGAACGCTAATAATTCCCGAACGTTCGGGATTTATCATTTGCGTCCCAAAACTAATGAGATCACCTTACGAAACTAAATTATACTCCTACTAAAAGCCACGGCGCTCGCAGGAGCGCTTGCGGCGCGCCACGAGTTCCCTGGTGCGCGGCCGTTTCCCAGCGCGCCGACACAACACCTCTTCCTCAGCCTTGCAACTCGCGAGGTGCTGATTGGCGGCTTGCCGGCGGGTGAGCGCGATCTCACCGGTGTGGTGATCCGGCGCCAACAGGTACTCCTCCTCGCTGGAAGCGTGCACCCCGTCCACGTACCGCCAAGCGTAGATGAGGCGCTTGGGCCCGACTGCACTCAGGGCTTTGGCACGAGCGTCCTCCGCCACCCTGACGGCCCTTGCACGAGCCTTCTGCCAAAGAGCCAATTGCCTGCCTCTCTCGGACGTGACATAGACCTTCCAGGAGCTTGCCCCGCGGCGCGCTTCTCTTCCTGGGCCTTCTTCTCCGCTTCTATTTTGGCTTTCTCTGCTGGTGGCAAAGCTTCCCACATGGCGACATCCATTTCTTTCCAAAGCTCCTCAAGGCTGGGGGGGGCTCGGCGAGCGGCGCGGCGTTCTCCTCGTAGTGGGGAGCCGACGCGAACTCCGATGCGCGTGCTTGCGAGATTGGGAACACCGACGCGTCCACCTCAACGCATCGCGGCGAGGAGTGGAACACCGACGCTTCCTTCTCGACTAGTGGTGGCGACGAATGGAATGGCGACACGTGACCATCCAGGCGGTGTAGCGAGGGGCACCTAGGGCTTGGGAGGGGCGGTGCCATGGTGGTCGACGTGAGAGGGAGGGGGAGGAGATAGCGATGAACGTGAGCATTCTTCCAAATGCCGTGGGAGGCGCATTATTTATATCGAGCAATGGCACACCTACATAAGATATGGACAGAGCTACACTAACTTAACTGCAGGTCCAGTTGCGTCACTGACATGTGGGCCAGACGCCTGTTGGGCCCATATGTCAGTGACCCAATGCACCTGCAGTTAAGTAACTGAAGCAGCGTCCCGGAAGATATGTTGTGTGATTAACGTAACAGCTACGTGGGCATATTTGTTTGAGTAAATTACGGGGGAGGGAAGGGGTGGAAATATTGCTGGTCACAACGGATTGGACGAGCGCGGGGGGAGGAGAGTCATGCATGCAGATTTTTTCCACACGGGGTGGAGTGGTGGGACCGCCACAGGGAGAAGGAGAGTCTGGCAGGCATATTGTTTCCACACATGGAGAGGAAAAGATTTGGAGACGAACGGGCTTCCTGCAGGTATGGGGAACGGTGCATAACAAGTCTCATCTTGCATGCCGGGCTAGGTATAGTCTCAAGTCATTAAAAACATACATGCCCCACACATGTTCATATTTAAAGGTGCACTAAATTATTGGATGCGATGATTAAGGCTGGCCATAATGGTGGTATCTTAGCTGGTATCATGCACACAGGAATAGCAAACATGCTGATGTGGCAAAGAATTAAAGAAGAGAGGGGGGTTAGAGTAACTAGTGTTCATGCATGCATTGGTAAACACATTTTTTGTGAAGAACAACAGCATTAGTTGAGTACTTTTGCAGACTAGAAAAACTATTCCACCGCCTCTATCTTGCTAAGAGTAGGTGAAAATTTTGAATCGAGCCCATTAAACTAGAAGGGAGGTAGTAGTACTCTAATAGCTAACCATGGCCCTGTTTGGATCCATGTGTTAGAGTTAGTTGTTGGAGATCGTTGCAGAAATTAAAAAATTTCTACGCATCACCAAGAACAATCTATGGAGTCTTCTAGCAACGAGAGGGAAAAGAGTGCATCTACATACCCTTGTAGATCGCGAGCGGAAGCGTTCAAGTGAACGGGGTTGATGGAGTCGTTCGTGATCCAAATCACCGATGACCGAGCGCCGAACGGACGGCACCTCCGCGTTCAACACACGTACGGTTGGGGAAGACGTCTCCTCCTTCTTGATCCAGCAAGGGGGAGGGAGAGGTTGATGGAGATCCAGCAGCACGACGGCGTGGTGGTGGAAGCAGCGGGGATCTCGGCAGGGCTTCGCCAAGCTCAGCGAGAGGGAGAGGTGTCACGGGAGGGAGAGGGAGGCGCCAAGGGCTTGGGTGCATCTGCCCTCCCTCCCCCCTCTTTATATAGGGCCCCTTAGGGGGCGCCGGCCCTAGGAGATCCAATCTCCAAGGGGGGCGGCGGCCAAGGGGGTGGCTTGCCCCCCAAGCCAATGGGGCGCCCCCACCCCTAGGGTTTCCAACCCTAGGCGCAGGGGGAGGCCCAAGGGGCGCACCAGCCCAACAGGGGCTGTTTCCCCTCCCACTTCAGCCCATGGGGCCCTCCGGGATAGGTGGCCCCACCCGGTGGACCCCCCGGGACCCTTCCGGTTTGTCCCGGTACAATACTGGTGACCCCCGAAACTTTCCCGGTGGCCGAAACAGGACTTCCTATATACAATTCTTCACCTCCGGACCATTGCGGAACTCCTCGTGACGTCCGGGATCTCATCCGGGACTCCGAACAACTTTCGGATTTCCGCATACTAATATCTCTACAACCCTAGCGTCACCGAACCTTAAGTGTGTAGACCCTACGGGTTCGGGAGACATGCAGACATGACCGAGACAACTCTCCGGTCAATAACCAACAGCGGGATCTGGATACCCATGTTGGCTCCCACATGTTCCACGATGATCTCATTGGATGAACCACGATGTCGAGGATTCAATCAATCCCGTATACAATTCCCTTCGTCAATCGGTACGTTACTTGCCCGAGATTCGATCGTCGGTATCCCAATACCTTGTTCAATCTCGTTACCGGCAAGTCACTTTACTCGTACCGTAATGCATGATCCCATGACCAAACACTTGGTCACCTTGAGCTCATTACGATGATGCTTTACCGAGTGGGCCCAGAGATACCTCTCCGTCATACGGAGTGACAAATCCCAGTCTCGATTCGTGCCAACCCAACAGACACTTTCGGAGATACCCGTAGTGCACCTTTATAGCCACCCAGTTACGTTGTGACGTTTGGCACACCCAAAGCACTCCTATGGTATCCGGGAGTTGCACAATCTCATGGTCTAAGGAAATGATACTTGACATTTGGAAAAGCTCTAGCAAACGAACTACACGATCTTGTGCTATGCTTAGGATTGGGTCTTGTCCATCACATCATTCTCCTAATGATGTGATCCCGTTATCAATGACATCCAATGTCCATAGTCAGGAAACCATGACTATCTGTTGATCAACGAGCTAGTCAACTAGAGGCTCACTAGGGACATGTTGTGGTCTATGTATTCACACATGTATTACGATTTCCGGATAACAGAATTATAGCATGAACAATAGACAATTATCATGAACAAGGAAATATAATAATAACCATTTTATTATTGCTTCTAGGGCATATTTCCAACATTAGTTTGGGTTAGTTTGAACTCAACTAAGCCAAAAATATCCAAACAGGAGGGTTAGTTTGGGTTAGATGCATCTAAGCCATTCAAAAAATCTAACCCACCCAAGAGGTGCTTATTTGGGTTAGTTCTTCTCGGTACACTAAAAAACACATTTTTCTCTCGCTCTCCCCATAGCAGATCCCTCCCCACTTCCTCGAAGCTTCTCGTCCTCTCCCTCCCTCTCCCCTCTCGCACCGCCCATGAAGGTACCTCGCCGTATCCGCGCTCCATCTAACCCTGTCATCCAAACACCTCTTTTGCTAGAGTTACTTCAGTGTTAGTTCAGGATTAGAATCTAACTCTAACCTTTAACTGAATTAGAGTATCGAAACAGGGCCCTTGTTGTGATGACAAGAAAGGACATGGCACACACCTGGATGGAGGAACTAGTCTGCATTGTGCATTTAAGTTTTGTCTGAAGTCAAGTACCTCTAGTTTGACCAAACTTATAGAAAAATGTATCAACATTCACAATGTCAAATCAATATTTTTATACTCATTATAAAACGTAGTTCTTATACTCATTATAATCAGTATTGTAGATATTCATATTTTTAGTATAAATTTGGTCAAACACTTTGCAAACGGTTGGCGAAAGTAAAAAGGACTAGAGGGAGTGTCATGCATGCCGAGTAGGCAAAAAAAAATTGCTCATTTATAGCGGGTCGAAGTCTCAAAGGGCGCTGAGGGAGTCCTGGACTAAGGGGTCCTCGGGCGTCCGGCCTGTTATCCATGGTCCAGACTGATGGGCTGTGAAGATATGAAGGCCGAAAACTATGCCTGTGTCCGGATTAGACTCTCCTTGGCGTGGAAGGAAAGCTAGGCGACCGACTATGAAGATTCCCTCTTATGTAACCGACCCCATGTAACCCTAGATCTCTCTGGTGTCTATATAAACCGGAGAGCATAGTCCGGATAGATATGCTCATTACCATATTCATATAGGCTAGACTTCTAGGGTTTAGCCATTACGATCTCGTGGTAGATCAACTCTTGTAACACTCATATTCATCAAGATCAATCAAGCAGTAAGTAGGGTATTACCTCCATAGAGAGGGCCCGAACCTGGGTAAACATCGTGTCCCCCGTCTCCTGTTACCATCGATCCTAGATGCACAGTTCGGGACCCCCTAAACGATTAATATACCTGTTTTACATACCCGCATGCAGCTCACCCTTGGTTACGGCATGTTAAATAGCCTTACTTGCTTATCGCATTACTTGTACAAAGTACGCCTCGACGTACTGATTACATCACAACGGTGAAAAAATGGTGGCGTCAGCTCATTACTTAATTTTTTCCGTTTCCTCACCTTAGTATCTATTACTCATTGCACACGTACACCATTGTACGTACTAATACGCCAGGGGCTTCATTATACCCCGCATCACGGCAATAAAAGTCCGAACACTTTTTTAGTATAGTTCGGCACCCCGAACTTATAGCATTATATGCATCGTCTCCGAATCATGTCTTTGGTCAATAGTTGGGTTGCCCGGCTCCTGTGCTTGCTACCTTACATTCTGCTATATTGGCTAGGGTAGTAAAGGGAGAACTACAGCGATTGTGTCCCGGTTCTTCCGGACGAGCACCTCAGTAGAGAAAGCCGAAAACTGACTGTCATGATGCGGCGATAGCCGGTCAGCTATTCGAGAGGTTCCCAATCGTTGGAGATTTTTTCCGCTTCTTGCGAGGAATCCGTTCTTCCGATTAGGCGTGTATAACGCCCCTAATTCGGCCTTCCGAACACCAGGGGCTTCGCCAACTTTATTAATCGTCAAACTCCTATGGCTAAGTGAGGGCGGTAAAGGCCGCATAGTCTGATTGCCTTGTTCGTTGCGCTAAACACCTCCTTTAAGGACCAGAATGTGGAGTAAAGAGTGTTTAGATTTATCCCGAACATGGGGGCAGAAGCCAATGGCTGGTCATCCCTCAGATTTATTAAACGGCCGCACAGGAGGTAAAGTTTAAAATCATAAAACATTACACTACATAACATCTTTGTTCCATATTACAGGGCAAGATAATACACATGTTCTCATGGGAATATAATATCCTTTGAACATTGCTCCGCCGCAAGGCGGGACCCCTCCAGGACACCATCAGAATAGTGCTCGGGTCGACGATGCTCCTTGCCCTCCGGCGGTCCCTCAGTCATCAGCTTCTTGGCATCCAGCTTCGCCCAATGCGTCTTGACGCGGGAAAAGGCCATACGCGCACCTTCAATACAGATCGACCGCTTCACGACTTCGAGCCGCGGACAGGCACTCGCAAGCCGCTGCACAAGTCCGAAGTAGCTGCTAGGTATAGGATCGGCAGGCCACAGCCGGACTATAAAGTCCTTCATGGCTAACTCTGCCAACCTGTGCAGCTCGACCAACTGCTTTAGCTGGTCGCTGAAGGGCACCGGATGTTCGGACCCCAGATATTGGGACCAGAACAGCTTCTCCGTAGACATCCCTTCTTCGGCTCGGTAATGCTCGGCCGCATCCCATACACTGTGCGGCAGACTGTAAATGCCCCTGGAAAACCAAAATTCAGGATAAGTACAAGGGATGTTGCTTCTACTTACTTGCTCGGCATGGTGAAGGACTTACCCGCCGCAATCTTTTGGGCCACCTGAATTTCCTGGAGGGCGCTCTGGGCTTCGGCTCGTGCATCCTGCGCGCTGTGGCGAGCCTTCGCCAATTCGGACTCTTGCGCCTTGCAATCGCGCTCCAAGGACTCAAATTTCTCTATCGCGCCCTGGAGCTATTGCTGCGCCTCGCCAACCCGGGCCTCGTGCTTCTCGCACGAAGCACGCTCCTTGGCCGCTTTGTCCTCGGCCTTGGCTAACGCCTTCTTAAGGGCTGCCACCTCGGTCGTGGCCCCTAATAAAGTTTATGACACTTTAGGTCCTGTCGAACTATTCATTTTTTTTAAATGTACCCATAGGTTACTGCATACCTTGGCTGTCCTCCAACTGCTTCTTCACGCGGCCGAGCTCCTCCTCGGCCCGCTCCAGTTTCTGCTTCAGTCCGGAGACCTCCACAGTATGAGCAGTGGCAGCCTGCAGCGATACCTGCTTGTTCACATAGACAACTCATGTTAGACTCGTGCGATATTCATTTTTGATCCTCTGTTCGGCTTTTCTTCACGAACACCAAACAGAGCATCAAGGGCTACTGTCTACACTGTGATATTTTTCCTACAAGGACGTGACTTACCTCAAAGCCTGTTAGAAGGCTAGTGCAGGCTTCGGTCAGTCCGCTTTTAACCAACTGAACCTTCTCTATTACCGTGTCCATAAGGACACGATGTTCATCCATGATAGAGGCGCCTCGCAGCGCCTCCAGCAGATTATCCGGTGCCTCTGGTTGGCAGAGGTCACCGGTGGAACAGGTGCACTCCCTCCTTGTCGGGAATGCCGTTCGCTGGACCCCGGAGCCGTGTAGATTTCCGGAATGGTATCCGGCTGAGGTCCGAAGGAAACTCGGACCCCGTCACCAGTCTCCATGGGGGCTTTTTCCCCCGTGTGTCAGGTGTCCGAGGAGTCATCCTGGGGCGTCCGATGATCTCCGGAACCTCCCCCGGCCTGGGAAGGCCTTTTTGGACACCACCTCGTCATCACCCTGGGTGAGACGGAATGAGCAGGGGGCGGAGATATGCTAGCCATCTCCTCTGTGTCGAGCGAATCCTCCGTCGAGGACCGCGGGGAGCCATCGCACGCCGGACTGCGATGACAAAAGTTCACAATATGTCAATATTACAAACCAGGAAGGCCAGACTTTTGCGAATTCTGGTACTTACGAAGCAGCCCGAGGCTTGGTCCGGCGAGGTTGTTCCGGACTGCTGTCGACGTCCCATGCGGAGTTATCCGCGAGGGAGCCTTTAACCCTTTTAGGCGTTTCCGCCTCCGGGCTTGTGGGGGCCGCTCTCTTCTTCCTCCCCGCTTCAGGCGGGGAGTCGTTTTCTTCTTCCCCTTCATCATCGTCGTCAGTGGACGAAGAGGAAGTCTCGCTTCCGGATGTCACGTCCGGAGTGCGTCTCCGGCGAAGGCTCTTTTTGGCCCCTTGAGCCGCCGATGTCTTCTCCGGCACCTCATAAGGTGCAGGGAATAACATTTTCTCCAGTAATGGAAACCCTTGGTCCTTGGGCAGCGGAGCTGGACAGTTGATCTCCTCGGCCACCTTGATCCAGGCCTGAAAACAGGGGAAGGAAGCTTAAACTTCCTCTCAAAATATTTCAGTAGGGGGTACTCCTTGAAAACATCAAAGGAACTAATCGGGTTGGGCTGGCGGTTTAAGCTAAGCCCGCGGTCTTCGGTCGTAGGCGGTGGCGTCTCGCCGGCCTTGAAAAGCACCTTCCAGATTTCTTCGTGCGCCGTGCCGAAGAGCTCTAGTAGCATCTGGTGCTTGGCCAAATCGAACTCCCATAAATAACAAGTCCGGCGTTGGCACGGAAGGACCCGAGGAATAAGCATGACCTGGACCACATTGACGAGCTTGATTTTCCTTTCTATCATATTCTGGACGCACGTCTAGAGCCCAGTCGGCTCGTCCAAAGGACCCAAGGTTAGTCCCCTCTCTTGCCAGGAGGTGAGCCGCATCGGGATTCCTGATCGGAATTCGGGGGCCGCCGCCCAGTTGGCGTCGCGCGGCTCGGTGATGTAGAACCACCCCGATTGCCACCCCTTCACCGTCTCCGCAAATGAGCCTTCTGGCCAGGTGACGTTGGGCATCTTGCCCACCATAGCACCTCTGCACTCTGCTTGTTGACCGCGCACTACTTTTGGCCTCACATTGAAGGTCTTCAGCCATAGGCCGAAGTGAGGTGGGATGTAGAGAAAGGCCTCACAAACGACGATAAATGCCGAAATGTTGAGGATGAAGTTGGGGGCTAGGTCATGAAAATCCAGCCCGTAATAAAACATCAACCCGCGGACGAATGGGTGAAGAGGGAACCCAAACCCGCGGACGAAATGTGTAAGAAACACAAACATCGTGTCCCCCGTCTCCTGTTACCATCGATCCTAGACGCACAGTTCGGGACCCCATACCCGAGATCCGCCGGTTTTGGCAACGACAGGCGCGACCACGCGAGGGAGGCGAAGGTCGTGGGAGGCGCGACGGTTGACGGAATTAAGTGAAGTTACCCACGCGTCGGCATGGGGTGCGAACAGGCAGAAGCTTTAACGTCAGGCCTATGATATGGGTCTAGTAGACATGACATCTAGTGGGTCCCGCATAGTTCTTGAGAACTCTTTGGGGGCTTGCAGTCGTTTATCCACCGGGCAAGCCAGCAACCCCACACCGTTCGCACGCCCTACTCGTCCCCGTCTTCTACTAGTACAGTACCTTACAATAGTTCGCTCCCAGTTGTCCCGTCCTTTCACATTACACCAGTTCAACTTCTCCTAACCCTCCTCCAAAATCCATGGCCTCCCAAATCTCCATGGCCGCCGCTGAGTACCAGGTTAGAGCCATCACCGGCGATGAGTTCATCGTCATCTACACACGTGGATCCGCGACGGTGAAAGCATGCCTTGCTCGCTTCCTACGTGCATGTTCAACAGTTCAACGGATGAGTGGGTCGCTGGGCTAGATGTTGAGTACACCACAGTCCTGCAAAGAGAGAAGATTCTAAAGGAGGCAGAGAAGAAGAAGCCCGCCGTGATCCAGGTTTGCGTACATAACGTGTGCTTGGTCTACCACATATGCCATGCTGACGTTGAGTGCCAGGATTTTAAGAACATCCTCAAGGACGAAAGAGTGAAATTCGTTACTGTAGACTTTAGGAACGACACGGATGTCCTGGGTCGGATAGGCCTCGTTGTAGGCCAGCCCTTCGATCTCTAGAAGGCAAGACTGGTGTCCTCCTCTCAGCCTTCAATGCTGACCCTGGCAGCAGCCATGATTGATCCTTCATACACTAAACTGAAGAAACCTCACCATGAGTTTCATCATGCATGGGAGTCGAAGACATTAGATGAAGATCACATCCTGTACGCAGCAATGGATGCCTACCTTTGTTTAAATATCTACAAGGGTTGGATGAAGAAGCAGAGCCCAGTGTCCGGTTCAAGCAAAGAAGCGTTGGCGAAGAGGAAGAGGAAGAGGGACGAGGACGAAGTCGAGGACGTGGACTCGGACTCCGAGTAGGTGGCAGTGCCGTCGCTCATGCTGGTTCTACTGCAGTGTCAAGCAGACTAGGTGCTTAGTTTATTTTCAAGGGTGTGTTGTGCTGAGGCCCCAACAGAACTATGGTTATGTTCTTTCTCGTTATTTGAACTCTTTAGTACGTGCAGTAGTACTAGTACTATGTCTTACTACTGTTCTTCTTGCAGTTGGTAGTACTGCTCGTATCTTCGTGTTCCTACTGTACTTAATACGTTCGTACTAGTAGTATAATTTGGGTCAGTAGATTTGTGAAAGAAGTTCTACGGAGCGAAGGAAGAAGATGGCAGAGAAGCTACACCAGTATCTATATTGGGGTGGCAGGGTGCCCATGATCTATCTTATGAGTGTTGGGTGTGGAATGCAGTTCGCCGGAAAAAAAATGGATCGTGCCCGGGGTTAAACGGATGGCGGGGGTGGGGGGAGCATGGCGGTGGCAGGCGGTTTAGGGGAGGGCGCGGCAGCGGCGGCAGGCGGTTAGGCGTGTGGCGGGCTGAGAAGATGAACCGTGCATCAATTTCGGAGGTTGAAGAAGCCCTTCTAGCCATCCATGTTGCATCAAACGACTCACAAGAGTCGACTGACCCAAATTGCTGCTTCAGATTGCAGGATCCATGTGGCATTCAAGGTCTCGAAGGTAGATTCAACGTCCACACCCAGTTTGCGGGCTCGACGCGCGCGCGATCGGCTTCCGCCACGACAGCCACCATGCGCGCCTCCTCCGCGCAGACGGAGACGACAATGGCACGCTAGTTCCTCCTCGCCGGCGTGCTGGAGCACGCGCTCGTCCTCCTCTTCGTACGCTACGTGCATAGATGCGGCTCCACCAGCTGCTTGCGTGCTTGGCAGCGCGGCGGCATCGCGAGGAGGGACTGCAAACGACGTGAGCGGGCGAGCCTTCGACTTCATGGCACGGGGATCGCGGCGACACGGCGGTGATGGGCGAGAAATTGTTGGCCGGAGCAAGCGGGCGCCAGCATGCGCAACGGCGGCGGCGGCATATTGATGAGTGCGCGTATGGGAGCTTAATTTAGTTTTATATAGGGTTGGTCAAACTTAAAAGAAAACGGTACTAGTACACGTAAACATTAGACTTAGGCAGCGCTTTTATTAGTTACCACAGCCACGGCACGAAATCCTGTGCAAGCGCGTGAACAGCGGCCGCGCGGTCGATTGAACGGTGCATCACCGTGTCGCGCTCGAAGGACATCCACCGAACCTTTTTGTGTGAGTGAAAACAATCCCCGAATATTACTCAAACTTTTTTTCCTAGAAGAGTTCTTGACGCTACAATATTTCCATATATTTGAATTTAGCTCCAGTTCGTGTTTATTTGGATTTGGACGTTTTAGGTGCGCCCTAGTTTTTTTTAATACTGATTTTGTGTGTGTGACTGAGAGAGAACGTTTGTATGTGTCCATATGTGTGTTGTGGCGGAAGGGCAATGTGGAGACGGTGTGTGTGTGATAGAGACATAGAGAGGTGTGAATGTGCAAATGATCATGCATGAGTGAGACATAGACAGATGCCGATATGTTGTGTATACATGAGAGAACAGTCTTCTATTTTACTTGTGTGTGTGTGTGTGTGTGTGTGAGAGAGAGAGAGAGAGGAGCATCCGTAACACAACAACCATCTCTCTCGATTCATCCGTCCCTCACACGATCGCATGTAACACATTCATCAACGCGCACATTTTGACACCCTCACCCGGCCCCTGCCCACCTCAAGGCCGGCACATCGCTCTCTATCTCGCACGCACAATCTCTTCATGAATACCCTGTTTAGCATGTAGCTTTCCGTCACATACACACACATTTCTCTCCTTAGGTTTGTTTTCTCTCAATATCTGACACACACACACACACACACACACACACACACAGCACACAACACACACACACAGCCCCTCCCCCGAGCACACGATTCATCCCCATCCAAGGTTATATGGCGACCACTCTCGCTTGTGCTTCTCTGCACCCCAGCATGCACAACACCTCAATCTTCAAAGAGGGCATCGAGGAGATCGAAGACGGCGACCACACTGCGCTAGAGAATGCGGGGCCATTTGGAAGCAGGATGATGTGACGACGGCTGACTGACTCCTCCCCCACCCTCTCTCTCGCAAAAAATTACCAATCCCTCTCTCCCTCGCACAAATTTATTAATCTCTCAACCCACGAGATCCTTCCCCTCTCGTCCATGTTTTTCCAGCTCTCTCATCAAACCTGTTGTCTCTTCTCCTTCCACGTGTACAGAATCCAGATGCACACGCATCTCACGTATATTACATGTCTCCATCTTTCTCACAGACCTAACTTCTTCCTCTCTCTCTCTTTCTCTCTCTTTCTCTCTCTCTCTGTTTTGTTAGGTTTGTCTCCTACTCTCTCGTCCAAATACATACAATCTTTCCCGCCATATCTGCTCCATCTTCGCAAGCTCTCTCTGCAAATTTCATTCACACATTGGGATATGTTCAAAATGTTGCTTTTATAATGGCTGATGTAGAGTTCTTGTTGGTTTTGTTGCATCCTACAAAGTAATAACTATGGAATGCATTTTGATTGTCATTTGACTGGGATTATGTGAGTTTGAGCATGTTGTGAAGTACTATAGACCTCGTATATGAAGGAAATATTCCCTAGAGGCAATAATAAAGTTGTTATTTCTATTTCCTTATATCATGATAAATGTTTATTATTCATGCTAGAATTGTATTAACCGGAAACTTAGTACATGTGTGAATACATAGACAAACAGAGTGTCACTAGTATGCCTCTACTTGACTAGCTCGTTGAATCAAAGATGGCAAAGTTTCCTAGCCATAGACATGAGTTGTCATTTGATTAACGGGATCACATCATTAGAGAATGATGTGATTGACTTGACCCATTCCGTTAGCTTAGCATTTGATCGTTTAGTATATTGCTATCGATTTCTTCATGACTTATACATGTTCCTATGACTATGAGATTATGCAACTCCCAAATACCAGAGGAACACTTTGTGTTCTACCAAACGTCACAACGTAACTGGGTGATTATAAAGGTGCTCTACAGGTGTCTCCGGTGGTACTTGTTGAGTTGGCATAGGTCAAGATTAGGATTTGTCACTCCGATTGTCGGAGAGGTATCTCTGGGCCCTCTTAGTAATGCACATCACTATAAACCTTGCAAGCAATGTGACTAATGAGTTAGTTACAGGATGATGCATTACGGAACGAGTAAAGAGACTTGCCGGTAACGAGAATGAACTAGGTATTGAAATACCGACGATCGAATCTCGGACAAGTAACATACCGATGACAAAAGGAACAACGTATGTTGTTATGCGGTTTGACCGATAAAGATCTTCGTAGAATATGTGGGAGCCAATATGAGCATCCAGGTTCCACTATTGGTTATTGACCGGAGACGTGTCTCGGTCATGTCTACATATTTCTTGAACCCGTAGGGTCCGCACGCTTAACGTTCGGTGACGATCGGTATTATTAGTTTATGGATTTTGATGTAACGAAGGTAGTTCGGAGTCCCAGATGAGATCGGGGACATGACGAGGAGTCTCGAAATGGTCGAGACGTAATGATCGATATATTGGACGACTATATTCGGACATCGGAAAGGTTCCGAGTGATTCGGGTATTTTTCGTAGTACCGGAGAGTTACGGGAATTCGCCGGGGAGTATATGGGCCTTATTGGGCTTTAGGGGAGAGATAGAGGGGCTGCCTAGGGCAGGCCACGCACCCCCCAAGGCCTAGTCCGAATTGGACTAGGTGGAGGGGCTGCGCCCCCTCCTTCCTTCTCTTCTCTCTTCCCCTTCCTTCCTCCTACTCCTACTACTTGGAAAGGAGGGAATCCTACTCCCGGTGGGAGTAGGACTCCCCAGGGCGCGCCATAGTAGAGGGCCGGCCCTCCCCCTCCTCCACTCCTTTATATACGGGGGAAGGGGGCACCCCATGGACACACAAGTTGATCAGTTGATCTTTTAGCCGTGTGCGGTGCCCCCCTCCACCATAATCCAGCTCGGTTATATCGTAGCGGTGCTTAGGCGAAGCCCTGCGTCAGTAGCATCATCATCACTGTCATCATGCAGTCGTGCTGAAGGAACTCTCCCTCGAAGCTCTGCTGGATCGTGAGTTCGTGGGACGTCACCGAGCTGAACGTGTGCTGAACTCGGAGGTGCCATGCGTTCGGTACTTGGATCGGTCGGATCGTGAAGACGTACGACTACATCAACGGCATTGTTCTAACGCTTCCGCTTTCGGTCTACGAGGGTACGTGGACAATACTCTCCCCTCTCGTTGCCATGCATCACCATGATCTTGCGTGTGTGTAGGAATTTTTTTGAAATTACTACGTTCCCCAACAGTGGCATCCGAGCCAGGTTTATGCGTAGATGTTATATGCCCGAGTAGAACACAAGTGAGTTGTGGGCGATACTAGTCATACTGCTTACCAGCATGTCATACTTTGATTTGGCGGTATTGTTGGATGAAGCGGCCCAGACCGACATTACGCGTACGCTTAAGCGAGACTGGTTCTACCGACGTGCTTCGCACACAGGTGGCTGGCGAGTGTCAGTTTCTCCAACTTTAGTTGAATCGAGTGTGGCTATGCCCGGTCCTTGTGAAGGTTAAAACAACACATACTTGACGAAATATCGTTGTGGTTTTGATGCGTAGGTAAGAACGGTTCTTGCTCAGCCCGTAGCAGCCACGTAAAACTTGCAACAACAAAGTAGAGGATGTCTAACTTGTTTGTGCAGGGCATGTTGTGATGTGACATGGTCAAGACATGATGCTAAATTTTATTGTATGAGATGATCATGTTTTGTAACAGAGTTATCGGCAACTTGCAGGAGCCATATGGTTGTCACTTTATTGCATGAAATGCAATCGCCATGTAATTGCTTTACTTTATCACTAAGCGGTAGCGATAGTCGTAGAAGCAATATTTGGCGAGACGACAACGATGCTACGATGGAGATCAAGGTGTCGCGCCAGTGACGATGGTGATCATGACGGTGCTTTGGAGATGGAGATCAAAGGCACAACATGATGATGGCCATATCATATCACTTATATTGATTGCACGTGATGTTTATCCTTTATGCATCTTATTTTTCTTAGTTTGACGGTAGCTTTATAAGATGATCTCTCACTAAATTTCAAGGTACAAGTGTTCTCCCTGAGTATGCACCGTTGCGACAGTTCTTCGTGCTGAGACACCACGTGATGATCGGGTGTGATAAGCTCTACGTTCAGATACAACGGGTGCAAGATAGTTTTGCACACGCAGAATACTCGGGTTAAACTTGACGAGCCTAGCATATGCAGATATGGCCTCGGAACACTCGAGACCGAAAGGTCGAGCATGAACCATATAGAAGATATGATCAACATAGTGATGTTCACCATTGAAAACTACTCCATTTCACGTGATGATCAGACATGGTTTAGTTGATATGGATCACATGATCACTTAGATGATTAGAGGGTTGTCTATCTAAGTGGGAGTTCTTAAGTAATATGATTAATTGAACTTTAATTTATCATGAACTTAGTCATGGTAGTATTAGCATATCTATGTTGTAGATCGATAGCTCGCGTTTAGCTCCTCTGTTTTATTTTTATATGTTCCTAGAGAAAACTAAGTTGAAAGATGTTAGTAGCAATGTTGCGGATTGGATCTGTGATATGAGGATTATCCTCATTGCTGCACAGAAGAATTATGTCCTTGATGCACCGCTATGTGACAGACCGATTGCAGGAGCAAATGCAGACGTTATGAACGTTTGGCAAGCTCGATATGATGACTACTTGATAGTTTAGTGCTCCGTGCTTTACGGCTTAGAATCGGGGCTTCAAAGACGTTTTTTTGAAACGCCACGGAGCATATGAGATGTTCCAAGAGTTGAAATTAGTATTTCAGACTCATGCCCATGTCGAAAGGTATGAGACCTTTGACAAGTACTTTGCCTACAAGATGGAGAATAGCTTAGCTAGTGAGCATGTGCTCAGAATGTCTGAGTACTACAATCACTTGAATCAAGTAGGAGATAATCTTCAAGACAAGATAGTGATTGACAGAGTTCTCTAGTCACTATCACCAAGTTACTAGAACTTCGTGATGAACTATAATATGCAAGGGATAACGGAAACGATTCCGAAGCTCTTCATGATGCTGAAATCGACGAAGGTAGAAATCAAGAAAAGCATCAAGTGTTGATGGTTGACAAGACCACTAGTTTCAAGAAAAGGGCAAAGCGAAGAAGGGGAACTTCAAAAAGAACGACAAGCAAGTTGCTGCTCCCGTGAAGAAGCCCAAAGCTAGACCCAAGCCTGAAACTGAGTGCTTCTACTGCAAAGGAAATGGTCACTGGAAGTGGAACTGCCCTAGATACTTGGCGGATAAGAAGGATGGCAAAGTGAACAAAGGTATATTGGATATACATGTTATTGATGTATACTTTACTAGTGTTTATAGCAACCCCTCGGCATTTGATACTGGTTCGGTAGTTAAGAGTAGTAACTCGAAACGGGAGTTGCAGAATAAACAGAAACTAGTTAAGGGCGAGGTGACGATGTGTGTTGGAAGTAGTTCCAAGATTGACAGCATCGCACACTCCCTATACTTTCGGGATTAGTGCTGAACCTAAATAAGTGTTATTTGGTGTTTGCGTTGAGCATGAATATGATTTGATCATGTTTATTACAATACGGTTATTCATTTAAGTTAGACAATAATTGTTGTTCTGTTTACATGAATAAAACCTTCTATGGTCATACACCCAATGAAAATGGTTTGTTGGATCTCGATCATAGTGATACACATATTCATAATATTGAAGCCAAAGATGCAAAGTTAATAATGATAGTGCAACTTATTTGTCGCACTGCCGTTTAGGTCATATTGATGTAAAGCGCATGAAGAAACTCCATGCTGGTGGGATTTTGGAATCACTTGATTATGAATCACTTGATGCTTGCGAACCGTGCCTTATGGGCAAGATGACTAAGACTCCGTTCTCTTGAACAATGGAGCGAGCAACTGACTTGTTGGAAATCATACATACTGATGTATGCGATCCGATGAGTTTTGAGGCTCGCGGCGGGTATCATTATTTTCTGACCTTCACAGATGATTTGAGCAGATATGGGTATATCTACTTGAAGAAACGTAAGTCTGAAAAATTTGAAAAGTTCATATAATTTCAGAGTGAAGTGGAAAATCATCGTAACAAGAAAATAAAGTTTCTCCGATCTGATCATGGAGGAGAATATTTGAGTTACGAGTTTGGTCTTCATTTGAAACAATGCGGAATAGTTTCGCAACTCACGCCAGCTGGAACACCACAGCGTAATGGTGTGTCCGAACATCGTAACCGTACTTTATTAGATATGGTGCAATCTATGATGTCTCTTACCGATTTACCACTATTGTTTTGGGGTTATGCATTAGAGACAACTGCATTCACGTTAAATAGGGCACCATCTAAATCCGTTGAGACGACACCATATGAACTGTGGTTTGGCAAGAAACCAAAGTTGTCGTTTCTTAAAGTTTGGGGTTGCGATGCTTATGTGAAAAAGTTGCATCCTGATAAGCTCAAACCCAAATCGGAGAAATGTGTCTTCATACGATACCCAAAGAAGACAGTTGGGTACACCTTCTATCACAGATCCGAAGGCAAGACATTCGTTGCTAAGAATGGATCCTTTCTAGAGAAGGAGTTTCTTTCGAAAGAAGTGAGTGGGAGGAAAGTAGAACTTGATGAGGTAACTATACCTGCTCCCTTATTGGAAAGTAGTTCATCACAGAAATCTGTTCCTGTGACTCCTACACCAATTAGTGAGGAAGCTAATGATGATGATCATGTGACTTTAGATCAAGTTACTACCGAACCTCGTAGGTTAACCAAAGTGAGATCCGCACCAGAGTGGTACGGCAATCCTGTTCTGTAGGTCATGTTACTTGACCATGACGAACCTACGAACTATGAGGAAGCGATGAGCCCAGATTCCATGAAATGGCTTGAGGCCATGAAATCTGAGATGGGATACATGTATGAGAACAAAGTGTGGACTTTGGTTGACTTGCTCGATGATCCGTAAGCCATAGAAAATAAATGGATCTTTAGGAGGAAGACGGACGCTGATAGTAGTGTTACTATCTACAAAGCTAGACTTGTCGAAAAAGGTTTTTGACAAAGTTCAAGGTGTTGACTACGATGAGATTTTCTCGCTCGTAGCGATGTTTAAGTCTGTCCGAATCATGTTAGCAAATTGCCACATTTTATGAAATCTGGCAAATGGATGTCAAAACTACATTCCTTAATGGATTTCTTAAAGAAGAGTTGTATATGATGCAACCAGAAGGTTTTGTCGATCCTTAAGGTGCTAACAAAATGTGCAAGCTCCAGCGATCCATCCATAGACTGGTGCAAAGCATCTCAGAGTTGGAATATACGCTTTGATGAGTTGATCAAAGCATATAGATTTATACAGACTTGCGGTGAAGCCTGTATTTACAAGAAAGTTAGTGGGAGCACTACAGTTTTCTGATAAGTATATGTGAAAGACATATTGTTGATCGGAAATGATGTAGAATTTTTTGGAAAACATAAAGGAGTATTTGAAAGGATTTTTTCAAAGAAAGACCTCGGTGAAGCTGCTTACATATTGAGCATCAAGATCTTTGTTGCTAAGAATGGATCCTTTCTGGAGAAGGAGTTTCTCTCGAAAGAAGTGAGTGGGAGGAAAGTAGAACTTGATGAGGTAACTGTAGCTGCTCCCTTATTGGAAAGTAGTTCATCACAGAAACCGGTTCCTGTGACACCTACACCAATTAGTGAGGAAGCTAATGATGATGATCATGAAACTTCAGATCAAGTTACTACCAAACCTCGTAGGTCAACTAGAGTAAGATCCGCACCAGAGTGGTACGGTAATCCTGTTCTGGAGATCATGTTACTTGACCATGACGAACCTACGAACTATGAGGAAGCGATGATGAGCCCAGATTTCGCAAAATGGCTTGAGGCCAGGAAATCTGAGATGGGATCCATGTATGAGAACAAAGTATGGACTTTGATTGACTTGCCCAATGATCGGCGAGCCATTGAGATTAAATGGATCTTCAAGAGGAAGACGGACGCTGATAGTAGTGTTACTATCTACAAAGCTAGAATTGTCGCAAAAGGTTTTCGACAAGTTCAAGGTGTTGACTACGATGACTGTTTCTCACTCGTATCTATGCTTAAGTCTATCCGAATCATGGTAGCAATTGCCGCATTTTATGAAATCTGGCAAATGGATAAACAAAACTGCATTCCTTAATGAATTTATTAAAGAAGAGTTGTATATAATGCAACCAGAAGGTTTTGTCAATGCTAAAGGTGCTAACAAAATATGCAAGCTCCAGCTATCCATCTATGGACTGGTGCAAGCATCTCGGAGTTGGAATATACGCTTTGATAAGTTGATCAAAGCATATAGTTTTATACTGACTTGCGGTGAAGCCTGTATTTACAAGAAAGTGAGTGGGAGCACTACAACATTTCTAATAATTATATGTGAATGACATATCGTTGATCGGAAATAATGTAGAATTATTCTGCAAAGCATAAAGGAGTGTTTGAAAGGAGTTTTTCAAAGAAAGACCTCGGTGAAGCTACTTACATATTGTGCATCAAGATCTATAGAGATAGATCAAGACACTTGATAATTTTTTTCAATGAGTACAAACCTTGACAAGGTTTTGAAGTAGTTCAAAATGGAACAGTCAAAGAAAGAGTTCATGCATGTGTTACAAGGTGTGAAATTGACTAAGACTCAAATCCCGACCACGGCAGAAGATAGAAAGAGAATGAAAGTCATTCCCTATGCCTCAGCCATAGGTTCTATAAAGTATGCCATGTTGTGTACCAGATCTATTGTATACCCTACACTAAGTTTGGCAAGGGAGTACAATAGTGATCTAGGAGTAGATCACTGAACAGCGGTCAAAATTATCCTTCGTGGAATAAGGATATGTTTCTCGATTATGGAGGTGACAAAAGGTTCGCCGTAAAGGGTTACGTCGATGAAAGTTTTGGCAGTGATCCAGATGACTCTAAGTCTCAATCTGGATACCTATTGAAAGTGGGAGCAATTAGCTAAAGTAGCTCTATGCAGAGCATTGTAGACACAGAAATTTGCAAAATACATACGGATCTGAATTTGGCAGACCCGTTGACTAAACTTCTCTCACAAGCAAAACATGATCACACCTTAGTACTCTTTGGGTGTTAATCACATGGCGATGTGAACTAGATTACTGACTCTAGTAAACCCTTTGAGTGTTGGCCACATGGCGATGTGAATTATGGATATTAATCACATGGTGATGTGAACTATTGGTGTTAAATCACATGGCGATGTGAACTAGATTATTGACTCTAGTGCAAGTGGGAGACTGAAGGAAATATGCCCTTGAGGCAATAATAAAGTTGTTATTTATATTTCCTTATATCATGATAAATGTTTATTATTCATGCTAGAATTGTATTAACCGGAAACTTAGTACATGTGCGAATACATAGACAAACAGTGTGTCACTAGTATGCCTCTACTTGACTAGCTCGTTGAATCAAAGATGGTTAAGTTTCCTAGCCATAGACATGAGTTGTCATTTGATTAACGGGATCACATCATTAGAGAATGATGTGATTGACTTGACCCATTCCTTTAACTTAGCATTTGATCGTTTAGTATATTGCTATTGCTTTCTTCATGACTTATACATGTTCCTATGACTATGAGATTATGCAACTCCCGAATACCAGAGGAACACTTTGTGTGCTACCAAACGTCACAACGTAACTGGGTGATTATAAAGGTGCTCTACAGGTGTCTCCGATGGTACTTGTTGAGTTGGCATAGATCAAGATTAGGATTTGTCACTCCGATTGTCAGAGATGTATCTCTGGGCCCTCTCGGTAATGCACATCACTATAAGCCTTGCAAGAAATGTGACTAATGAGTTAGTTGCAGGATGATGCATTACGGAACGAGTAAAGAGACTTGCCGGTAACGAGATTGAAGTAGGTATTGAGATACCGACGATTGAATCTCGGGCAAGTAATATACCGATGACAAAGGTAACAACGTATGTTGTTATGCGGTTTGACCGATAAAGATCTTCATAGCATATGTGGGAGCCAATATGAGCATCCAAGTTCCGCTATTGGTTATTGACCGGAGACGTGTCTCGGTCATGTCTACATAGTTCTCGAACCTGTAGGGTCCGCACGCTTAACGTTCGGTGACGATCCGTATTATGACTTTATGTGTTTTGATGTACCGAAGGTTGTTCGGAGTCCCAGATGAGACCGGGGACATGACGAGGAGTCTCGAAATGGTCGAGACGTAAAGATCGATATATTGGACAACTATATTCGGACATCGGAAAGGTTCTGAGTGATTCAGGTAATTTTCGGAGTACCGGAGAGTTACGGGAATTCGCCGGGGAGTATATGGCTTTATGGGGCTTTAGGGGGGAGAGAGAGAGAGGGGCTGCCAAGGGCAGGCCGCGCGTCCCCCCAAGGCCTAGTCCGAATTGGACTAGGGGGAGGGGCTGCGCCCCCTCCTTCCTTCTCTTCTCTCTTCCCCTTCCTTCTCTCCTACTCCTACTACTTGGAAAGGGGGGAATCCTACTCCTGGTGGGAGTAGGACTCCCCAGGGCGCGCCATAGTAGAGGCCGGCCCTCCCCCTCCTCCATTCCTTTATATACGGGGGAAGGGGCACCCCATGGACACACAAGTTGATCAGTTGATCTTTTAGCCGTGTGCGGTGCCCCCCTCCACCATAATCCACCTCGGTCATATCGTAGCCGTGCTTAGGCGAAGCCCTGCGTCGGTAGCATCATCATCACCGTCATCACGCCGTCGTGTTGACGGAACTCTCCCTCGAAGCTCTGCTGGATCGTTAGTTCGTGGGACGTCACCGAGATGAACGTGTGCTGAACTCGGAGGTGCCATGCGTTCGATACTTGGATCGGTCGGATCGTGAAGACGTACGACCACATCAACTGCATTGTTCTAACGCTTCCGCTTTCGGTCTACGAGGGTACGTGGACAACACTCTCCCCTCTCGTTGCTATGCATCACCATGATCTTGCGTGTGCGTAGGAATTTTTTTGAAATTACTACGTTCCCCAACAGTATACATCTAGGAATTCGCCAATGATTGTTAACTATTGAATTGTATAGACCATTACATTCGATGTCAGTAGCCTAATATATTTATTTCACAATTTCAACAAATGATTAATTCACTACATACTAAGAAAACAAATGTGTACGCCCTCCGTTTTTATTTAAGTCCGCGTATTAGCATTGGTCAAAGTCATGTTTTGTAAACTCTCAGAAAGTTTATAACAAAAAATATTAACATATACAATAACAAATAAATACCATTAGATTCATTATTGAATGTACTTTCACATCATACATATCTGTTATGGTAAATGTTTATATTTTTCTATGACTTGGTCAAACTTTAGGAAGTTTGACTTCGGTCAAACCTAATATGCAGAGTTTACTAGTACTACTCGCTAGTTGCTTAGCCGAATCACCCAACACGCCACACGGGGAGTTCAGTGTCACAAAATTTTGAGGTCGGCGGGAAAATCTCCCGCGACCCTAATTCGAGCAGTGGGAAGTTACCATCATAGCCTTCGGAACAGGCCTACGGATGACGGTTGGTAGGGGGCTATTTTCGTAACTTCAGGTTCACCCTACCCAGCCAACCCACCCCGGCACCCAGAGTAGTACACCTGAATACTCCCCATTTTCTATCCCCACCGCAAAATAGACTTCTCCACGGCACCGCAGCCTTCGTGCTCCTCCCCTTCTACATCGGCGCACTCGTCCACCGCAGCGCATCTGCCTCATTGACGACCTCGTATGCCGCACTGGAGCCGGTCCACCGTCGTCTTCGTACACAGAGCCTCTTCCCCGGCACCGTCTTCCACGGTCTCGGATCTTCTTCCCGGAAGCCGACGCCAAGCGCAGAAGCACCACCATCGTGGAAAATGAACTGACTCCCGTTGCCGACCATGACTCACAGAGGCTGCCGCAACCATCGTTCTCCTCCTCGATTGGTAATGTGTGTATTGAATCACTTAGCAGTACATGTGCAGTTCCAATTTTGTTCATACCTACCCTTCAAATTTCCTAGGTGCTATGGTTCCCGTAAAAGTAATTGGTTATAGCCTCCATTGTCCAACAGAATATCAACTTGTAATTGTGCGTCGCTCCTGTATCGCGCTGTGCTTGGGTAGGTTTTTCATCTGCAACCAGTAGTGTGGCAAATGATGGAAAGTTTTTTAGAACTAGCAAGATGCACATGCGTAGCACGCATCAAGATGCATTTGTATGAGTAGGTTATCTTGTGGGAGAAAAGGATGAACGAGGGAAGGCCTTATTTGCAAATCTAGAGAGGGGTGTGGGTATATTTTTGCTAAATTGCCATTGTTTCCTTCCTATCTATTAGATATAAATCGGACGGCCTATATTGCAGGATGGCAGGCACACCATCATCACGAACTCTGTTTTTTTATAAGAAAAAAAGTAGGGAAAAAAAGGAGAGTAGAGAAGTAGAGATAAATATTAAATATAAAATAAATATAACAGTAGAGAAGAGAGTAGAGATAGCAGAGACGTCGGGAAAGGATTGCCCGTGCGCGGGAAAAAGCGGCCGGGCGTGCGCTAGTTTTGGCGCGCGGCGTCCGGCGCGCTTTATAAAATCCAACTCCCTCCCACCGCTCTGTGCCTTGCCACCGCTCTCTCCCCGCTCTGTGCCTCGCCACCGCTCTCTCCCCGCTCTTTCTCGCCTCGCCGCCGTCGCGCCACCATGCCGCCGCGTCGCCGGGAGACTTGTGGATACCGCGGCGTCCGCGCGCGCCCCTCCGGCGGCTTCTCCGCCGAGATCCGGTTCCGCGGGATGCGCCTCGGCCTCGGCAATTTCGACACCGCAAACGAGGCCGCCCGCGCGTACAACGCGGCGGAGTGGCGCCTCCGGTGGCCTCATAGAACATTGAACCTTCCCCAACGTGCCGACGCGGGAGCGGGCACAGGAGCTCGCGCCTCTGCCGTGGCTTATCATCGACGAGGATCGTCGCGACAATCGGAGGCGGGAGCACCGTCTCGGCATCGCCGAGATGGATGAGGAAGCCATGGCGCTGTGGCACCAATGCTTCCCGCAGGACATCATCAACGAGCGTGAGTTCTACGCGCAACGGAGGGCGGAGAGGGATAAGAGGAGGGCGGAGCGAGCCGCCTATCGCGAGGACAAGCGTAGGCGAAAAGTGGACGCTCAATTCAACATGAGGCTAGGAGCAGCGTCGCCCTGGGAATCCGACGACGATTGGTATCTTCACGTCTACAGTCAGACGTCGGAGGAGGACATCACCGACGAGGAGTCGGACGACGAGGAGTAGTTGAATAATCTTTATTTATCTATCTATGATGAGAACTATCCTCTAGTCTCTAGTCTCTACTCTCTATCTCTACTTCTCGATCTCAGCACTGTAAACGCTTTTTGAAAGCGCAGCGCGTTGCAATTTTGTTGGAGATGCTCTAACATGGCAGACGAGTGCTTTAATGTTGCCCACAAGATGCGCGAGTATTACTAGTAGTATATTTTTCTTGCCATGTTGAGATTTTAAAACCACGAGTGCGAACATGCAGAGGAGCAATGAAGACCAAACACGGGATATTGGGGACATCTTCAAGGAGTGTGGCAAGTTAAAGAGGAGCTGCACCGAACCTCTAAAACGAGCGTTGGTAAGTAGCACATGTCCGATGTGGGGTTCCGGCAAAACCATTAAGGTTCAAACTCCGGGGTGCGCGTGAAGCCTTTCCCTCCTACGGATCTACGCCCTAGCTCACTAAGATCTCGCGGATGAACTCGACGAACTCGCAACTTAGAAAGACACGAGATTTATACTGGTTCGGGCCACCGTTGTGGTGTAGTACCCTACTCCAGTGTGGTGGTGGTGGATTGCCTCTTGTGCTGATGATGAACAGTACAAGGAGAAGAACAGCCTCCTAAGGTTGAGGTGTTCTTGTGGCTAGGGTAGGCTCTCGATCGGATCAGATCAAGCTGAGATCCCCCTACTGTGGTGGCTAGTTCTACTTATATAGGCCCTGGTCCTCTCCCCAAATATTGAGCGGGAAGGGAGCCAACAACGGCGGGCAAATTTGAAGGGGAACAGCTAGTACAAGCTATCCTGACAAAAGCGGTCTTCGCCTGCAAAAGGCTCTGGTGATGACGCCGTCTTGGGCTCCACGGTGACCTCCGTCTTGCCGTCCTTCTGGTCTTGGTCTCGTTGCACCGATATGGCAACCTTTGCCTGATGCCTCGGTACTCCTCGCCTGCGCTTGCCTCCTTAGCACCAAAGAGGAAACAAGGACGTTGCGCGCGCTGGCGCCCGCCTGGTGTCGATCGTCATGGATCACGTCACGAAAGCCTCGTGAGGTTTGCCCCGCCTTGATATCTCCGCTCCTTGTGAGCCTGCCTGGCTAGGCCACTCCTGAGGAGGTCTTGAGTCGTCCGCCTCACGAGTCTTGGCCCCTCGCGAGGGTCTTGGATGCTTTGTTGGCGAAGGTGGGTCGTACGGCCCGCTAACTTAGCCACGCCGTGGGCCGCAGGAAGGCAAGTCTGGGGACCCCCGTTCCCAGAACACCGACAGCACCCTTTCAATTACTTTCGTTTAGCCTTGTGTTCTTTGATGTGTATATGTTGTAGTTTCTGTTTCTCTTAAGCCTCGTGTTCTTCGATGTGTAATAAGAAGAGTCTTAATCGTCCTAATGCTTTCATTTTTAGCTGGATGTAGGAAGTGGGTGTTCTCACCTTGTAGTCTGTTTTTGTATTTTTTTCCTTTTGAATTCACTTCTCCTAGTTCTGTTTATCTGGTTTATACTAAATGGATCTGGGTTGCCCTGAGTATTGATCTAAAAAAGAAGTAACTTCATGTCAGGATGCAGTTCCTGCGAGGAGGGAAGTACGGTCAACCTCGTGATCATGTTTCCAAAATGAGGCTGGATTACACACAAGGTGCCAGTTCCCTAATGATGCTGGATTAGACACAAGGTGCAAATTCCCAGATGATGCTGGATTACACACAAGCCAGGTGGAGTCGTCAGCTATTCATGTCCTCGTGGCTCTAGTAAAGGCTGAAAGAAAGCGTGCAGCAGCCCTTGAGAATGTAGCTGAGTTTCTGAAGAAGCGAAAAGAACAATCAGATGCTCTCTTCACCCATGCCAAAGAAGAAATGGAAGAAGCCAGAAATAAGCTAGCAGAGGCAGAGCAGGCTAGGCGTCTCCTGCTATCTAAAACTGTTGTCAATACAAAATTTCCTTCATAGTAGCTAGGTACAAATGTTTATCCAGTCTGTTGTGATGTCCGTGCATCTACTGATGTGGCACAAAATATTTTTTTTGGGTCATGTAATAACAGCAATTACTTTCCAAACAATAACAGACGAAGCATTGGACATGGTATAGTTCACGCGCAAGCCCGACATTCCAAGTTCAACTTCCACATCAAACTCATGTTCACAGATATCTGCACATTCATACATAATGTCCACAACCATGATTCACTTCAAAGCCAAAAAAATTGAGGAGATTTATGAATAAAGAAAAACCTCTAGATCCTGCTACCAGTGCGAGCACAACAAGTCAAGACCATGCGTAATTAATTATATTTTGGTCATTTTTTGTGTTCTAAAATGCCGGCCGGCTCGCGGAAGGACGTGTTGCCGGCACACACGCGGATTCAATGAAGACAGGCGGGACAGTCTGAAGCCGGTTGCATGCGGCGAGGAGGCGTGTTCAGCCGGGCCTGCAGCGAGTGGGGCCCTCTTGGCCGGCGCGCCGGTTCAATGCTTGCGCTATGGGAGGTCGCGTCCGTGTCAGAGCAATCACTCCCTCCAGTCCTTTTTTGTTTGGGTATAACAAAATCTTGTTTTCCATTCACATTTTACAAGTAAAATTCATGGACAAACTTTGACCCAAAATATGATGGGGACTAGTAAACCAGAATGGAGGTAGTAGTTTTTTTTATCAAAGAAGGGTTTCCCCCTTCCGATTTTCATTATAAAAACCAACATCTAAATCTAAACCATAGTATTTGCCCTAGAACTACTAGGTTCAACTCTCGCAACATAAACTCATAAAACCATACGCCAAGGAGGTACGTAGTACTATGAATTCCATTTTCGCTCCATACCAATTGTTCTAAAAAATACTTAGTACTTATAACGCGCCATTGAAAATCGGAACTCTTAACCCCACTAAAAAATGATATTCTAAACGTGGCTACTCGATCTGTGGCAACTGGCGAGCCACCGCCTCCAAGTCGTTCACCTGTGGTCCCGACCATCAACTCCTACGGATCAAATTATCACGCGAGCTGATTATTCCTGCAAAGGTGCGCTCCACCACGTACCCGGTACCCGCGAATGCAGCAATCGTGCACCTAGGGTTTTAGGGTTTATTTGTTAACGTTGCCTTTACGTAACACTCATGTGTGCGAGACAGCGAGAGACCGACTGCGTGCGTGCGCCTCTTCTCTTCATATATGTACTCCACCGTTTGTCTGGTGTCCAAAAATTTATAATAACTACTAGCAATGTGCCAATGCGTTGCCACACGATCAGAGTACATTAATACATATTCACCGATTTGATAGAAAAAAGTCTAGTTTTGAAATATGTATATCACTAAAAATATGTTATGTTTCACTCAAAATATATTCCTTTGGCGGTTTTGATGAGATAAGGGAGGAATGTTGTTGGTTTCAAGATTCGAGAAGTGGTATATGTCTAATTTCTACTCTTACTAGCAAGATGCCCGTGCGTTGCACGGAACATCAAGATCTTGTGGGAGAAAAGGATGAACGAGGGAAGGCCTTATCTGCAAATGTGGAGAGGAGTGCGGGTAAATTGCCATAGTTTCCTTCCTATCCATCAGATATAAATCGGACGGCCTATATTGCATGATGGCAGGCCCACCATCATCACCAAATCTGTTTTTATCCCTACTCTTATAAAAATCATAGTCGGTGATGATCGTGTGCCTGCCATCCTGCAATATAGGCCGTCCAATCTATATCTGACGGATAGGAAGGAAACTATGGCAATTTTGCAAAAAGATACCCACACCCCTCTCCACACTTGCAAATAAGGCCTTCCCTTGTTCATCCTTTTCTCCCACAAGATAAAATACTCATACAAATGCATCTTGATGTTCCGTGCAACGCATGGGCATCTTGCTAGTTGTTGCAAAATGCCCATGTGTGTGTGAGAGAGAGAGAGAGTGGGGGAGAGGAGGAGGATGGAGTGCATGTGTGACAAAGACACAAAGAGTGTGTGTGCGAGAGGTATCAGCTTAAAATGAGGCGATAGTGTGTTTGTGCATGATCAAGAGGGCGTGTCTCAAGAAGGGAAGAAAAATCTATATAGATACAAAGAGCGGGAGAGAGACATGTATGCGATAGTGGAAGCACGAGTGTGCGGGTGTATAAACCTATCTAGAGGCTATTCGATAAATGTTTGTGAGAGAAATACGAGTCGGGGGTGCGAATGCGAGAGTTTTGTGAGAGAGAGAGAGAGAGACGGTAGTCGGGAAGTGGAGTGGAAGCAGGAGTTGTGTGTGTGTGTGTGAGAGAGAGAGAGAGAGAGAGAGCGGGGGGGAGTTTGTCTGATCGGTAAACAAATGAATAATGTCAGTCTAGAATGGAGACGAAAAGGAGACCGCAACAAATGTTGTGTCTACAGGAGAGAGAGAGAGAGAGAGAGAGAGAGAGAGTAATTTTAGTGGTATGATTCATATCTAGAGACATATAGGGTGTGTGAGACAATCCCATAGAGAGAAAGACAAAGTGAAAGACGAGTGGAGACTGTGTGTGTGGCGGTGAAATAGAAAGCTTAGGTACCTAGTGATACGAGAGAACGGTAGAGACGTGAGAGATAATGAAAACCATGTAATGTATAATGATAGGGAGAGTTTGACACTTGTCAAGGGAGACGTCGAGAGACCATACTTGCGAGGATAGGAGAAACATGAAGTGAGCGTGCGGGTGAGCTAGAGAAAAGAGAGTGATAGCTACATGAAGGAGCATGCATGCGAGAGAGATGGGCGTGGAAGGAGTGAACATAAAAGGGATTCAAATATTTGAATTCGAGATGATGATACATGTAATCTATACTCGAACCAAAATTCATCTATCAAACATGCATACTCATATGAATTCACGCGCATCTATGTTTTTTAATATGTAGATATTACTAATCCATATTAGTAGAACATAATTTGGTTTAATTTTTTGAATTCAACCTTATGATTTTGAGATCATTGTATTTGTAAATCATATTATACATATAAAGGAACATAATTCTTTGTTGTGCGTTTGAATGTATATATAAAAAAATGATGTATATAGAATTTTATTCCAATCGAAAATGGATCCCGCCCGAAAAAAATAGAATACAAACGGGATTCAAATTGAGTGGGCACGGTAAACGTGCACTTTGCAAAATTTGAACGAAGCGGGGAAAGTCGCAGTAACCGTCCGAAACCAAAATCTGCGAGATGGAAATTACTACTGCCTATCCCTGCCACGCAAAGCCTATCTGCTCGATTTCCATAAGTTTCGATAGGGATAGGTTTGTAATTTCACTCAAACGTGACATAACCGCCTCTCACCCGGATTCTTACACGGTGGGCGCCAAAACACAGTGTGTCCTCGGCCGAAATCCACTCCCTCCCTGATTCATACACAGTGGGCGCCAAAAACAAACTCTCGTCGGCAAATATTCGGTGTATGCGAGATTACCGTCCTATCCCCAACCGACTAATATTGCTGTGATGTAGGAAATTTGAAACGGGGGCTAAGTTTGTAAATTTCCTCGCATTTGAGACAAGCGCGCCCTGAAGACATGGTTCCCCCCTTCCTCTCCACCTCCATTTCCCCATTCGTACTTCGGGGGTGCCAAAACACCCTCTCCACCCCAGACTCTTCCGTCCGCCACCCCATCCACCGCCGTCCTCCTCCACCATGCCGGAGCAGATACCCCGACGCCGCCGTCCATTACAAGAGATCGACCTCTCTCATCCACGGCTTCGGACCGGGATCCCTGCATCCCGTCCTCTCGCTTCATCCCCGCCGTCGTCCACCTTGTCGGCACCGCTCCTACGACCGTCTCGTCCATCGCGCCCCGCCGCCATCGTCTACCCTCCTAGATCTGCTTCCACGCCGCCGATAGCCATCGCTACCGCAGCACCGTCAAATTCTCAGCAGATGCATACACGGCGTCGCGAAGTTGCCTTTGTCCGGTTTGCACCTTCAGATCCGCCATGGCACGCTCAACACTATACTCCCAATGCTTATGGTTTTCCCCTTTTATATTCCACACTAGTTAAATCACAGTAGACTAAATTTCAAAGTTGGGTCAGTCGATTTTTCAGAGCTCGCCGGAGTTCGCCGGTGCGAACGAAGGGGCTCGGGTGGGGACGGTGGTTGTGGGGGGCGGTGGTGGGGCCTCGCCGAATGAAGAAAACTCGACGCGGGTGGGGGCGGGGGTGTGGGTGGCGGAGGAACATAGGCGGTGGGGGCCGGTGGTCCGGCCGGCGGCCCATGCGGTGTTCTGTATGGGAAGAATCAGAGACGAGGAAGAAGAAGGGTTAGGAGACGTAGGATCTTCATCCAACCGCCTGAAATGGTCGACTGACCCAAATGACAAAAGTCACGTGACTTGCATGCAGACATGCCTTTATATTCAGTACCATCATCGTACCTGCTTAGCACTACCTGAATCCATCAAGCTAAACAACGTGCCACTCATAATTCCAAACTTGTTGCTCAAGTACGATCTGATATGATGTTGATATTTACTAAAACAGATAACATTTAATTGGTCAGCTAATGTTCCTACTTTACTTTCGAAAAAGCACGTGCACCACATATAGAGAGACAACAGGGAGTTGCTTTCTTAATGCGCTCTGGTTCATCATGTGTGGGCACTGCACAACGAACATTTTATTATCCAAAATCTGCTTGCTCTTCTTTAGCATGTTCCTCTTCCGTTCTTCTTTAATAAGTACTCTCTCCGTTCCTAAATACAAGTTTTTGTATAGATGCCACCATGGACTACATATGGAGCAAAATTAGTGAATCTACACTCTAAAATGTATCTGGATACATCTGTATGTGATCCATAGTGGAAATCTCTACCAAGACTTATATTTTGGAACGGAGGAAGTATGATAGTAGTACAGTATGTTCCTTGTAGTGAAGATGAGCAGGGACATTTGCAGTGTAGAGGTCTATACGGTCGGTTGTGATGGACACTTTGAACTCTTATGGCCTCTTTGATTCGTAGGATTTTGTAAACATGGGAATAGGATTTGTAGTGGCCTGCCACTTGAATCCTAGAAGAATAGCAAGGAAAAGCGGGGAGCTGTGTCGCCTTTGAGAGTTACACTGATATTAACAGTACCGCACCTTCAGTGGAAGAGAGCTGGTATCCGAAGCCTTTCTAGCCGTACCGCCAATACTAGCACATATATTCCAGCAAGTTCCACTTTGCTGATTTTACTCTGATGCTTACGGTTTTCCCGTTATGTCTACACTATGATCTGTGTAGCTGCTTTGTGTCGCACTAGCAGCAGTCCACTCTTGAAGCTAAACACCGCAATGACTTACAAAATTGGCACCAAGGCATTGAGTGCCATTCTGGATGCAATGAAACTCATACGCTCCCCACCTGTTGATTCTTGTTCAGAATATGATCCTAATGACTATTCTAACCTCGAGGAGTCAAAGGCAGATGGCCTGTCCTGTTCACCCATCAAGGTGCCTATTCTAATTTGGCAAGGTTTTATTGATTGCACGTATCTTGCATACGTTGTCTTGCATTTCTTCTACTTTGTTGCACCACCATCTTCTTAGTTTACTCATCATATATGTCGAGATGCCATGCCCATCCATTATCAATACATATTCCATCTGTCATCATACCATGTTTTTTCACTCAAATGTTGTTCTTGTGCATCAGACATCAAAAAGGAAGAGGGTGATTGCCGAACCTAAAGGAGCACCAGCAAAGTCCTTGAAAAACGTGGTGGTGCCGGGGAAATCAGACAGCACCCCACTTATATTGGTTGTACAACCACTGACACAAAACGTAGGACCGACTCCAGCAGACTGTACCCATAATTCACTGGCCACACCACTAGCCCCACCACACAGGACCTGCACTCCAGCAAAAGGTATACCAATTTCAGTTGCCATAGCACCAGCCGTACCATAGAAAAATCCCACTCCAGCAAAAAGTACAACAAGTCCACCGGCCGAAGACCTATCCCAACTGCAGAGACAGCCAATTCCTGCAGATTGGAACCCCATTCCAGTTATTCCCAGTTTAAAAGACAATGATTTCAATGTTGTTAGGGACTACGTGCATATATTCCCATCATGGGAAGATTATAGTGAAGACAAACACCATTTTCACATCTTCCTGTCCAACTTACGTGTAAGTGCTATTATTCATGGTTATTATTTTCCTTTTTTTGCTTATTGAACACATCAATGATTTACATTACATTGTTGTAAGTGGGCGAGGGTCAATCTGGATAGTCATGATGAGCAAAGCTTGCTTGTGCTTTTCAAGGAAGCATTGCAGCAGTATCGGTGTTACCTGAGGAAATCACACTTTGATGGCAAGTCTATAAACGAATTTCCGGTGAAGTCTCCTGTGCTAAATTTAGAAGACATTGAATGGAAAAACCTTGTTATGCACTGGCCTCGTTCCCAGGATGAGGTACTATCTATGAAATCACATGACAATTTGAACTTTTACTTTTTCGCATGTGCCTTACGGATCTTTTTTGCAGGAAATCTGCTCGAAGAAGAATTCTGGATTGAAAAGAACGACAGGATATCGCAAATATGTTGCCCGCTGCTTTGCTCTTGTTAGTACTTGTTGTCCTGTATCACTGTACTTGCATACATACCTAGTTCATTATGTGACAGCAGTATGCATGATAGCTTGCTTATCAATTGTTCGCTCCAAATTATCTGATTTGTATAAATGGTTACATTAGTGTAGAATATATCCAATGCCAATGAATTTTTTTACCTCTGCATTGTTCTTGTAAGTACGTGTTGTCCTTTATCAGTGTACTTATATTGACAGGTAGTTGTTCATGTACCATCACTCTGCAGCTTATTTTCCTTTGTCCTCCATTTTCTACACATGAGATCTATATTTACTCTTACCATAGGTTTGGATAACACCGAGGGTACTGAAGAAGTTTAGCTGTGCATTGCTCTTGGCCGTACCTTTTGCCTGTATCGCTGTACTTACATTTATAGCTACTTGGTTATGTAGCATCACTCTTCATCTTATCTTAAATATTCTCCATTTTTTCTTATATTATGACATCTATATTTACTATTAACAAAATGTAGAATAAAGGCAATGCTTATGAAGAAGATTCTGTGGTAAACTTCTTGAATTGCCCCCCCCCCCATCAGCATGGACAAGGGCTTTATAGAGTCTGTCTTCACCAATAATGTAAGTTTTTCCTTCTCAAGCCTTCAAACTTTGTTGTGTATATTTGGTTAGGCATGACTGCAACAGCTGTTTATTTTTTGTGTTTGCATCAAATTGCATGTTTAAAGTTTATTATGTAGTTCATAAACAAAAGTTTGTCCTTCTCAATTTAAGTTTTCAGTTGTACAACCAAGTTCCTTCTTCATACCATGTAAATTAAACTATACATAGCAAGTGATCTTCTTTTGCACTGCATGTATGCTTCTGTTCTTGATCCATAATCCAGTGGTGTGGTGAACCTACCCACTACAGCACAATGTCATATTCTGCAATGTCTTAACTATGAACAATGTCATATCATTCTACTATTATTTAAACCATCTCTTTATTTGCCAATCAGAAATGGGATAAATTGACAGCACACTAACCATTGATACTTATGAGTCCTTGATCTGTAATCGAGTGGTGTCATGAAGCTGCCAACTCCTTCACAATGTCATTTCCTGCCATGTCTTGACATGAACAATACCATATTGTGTTAATGCAATTTTAAACCGTGTCAGTTTATTCGTCAGTAAGAAATGTGATGAATTGTTAGCACTGATACTTTTTGTGCAAAACCTGTCATCTGTCTGCTTGTTTATCTTTCAGAGTGAGGAGGATATAAGTGTTAAACAAGCGCAGTCTCATCAGCTTGCTCAGCTGCTTGCGCTGCAGCTCCACAGCAGGGCTAACCTTTCTTGAACTCTATTGAAGTGCTGTCGGTTTTGTATATTATTTTGTCGGCGTGTTTAGTTGCACTGGTGGCGATCTTTGATGCCCAGTGTATGTAATCTGTTGTCTGCTTGTGCTTTATTATCACAGTGGCGAACTTTGATGCCCAGTGGATGTAATATGCCGTAATTTCTTTATTGTATAGTCTAGGTTTTTTCTTATTCTCGATGCTGCAGTTATTTTACTGTATATATATCCTGTCTTCGCAGTAAACCGGTCAAACCATAAAATTACGGTACATAATCGGGCCGTCATGCAATCACGATGTATGTTCCGCATCATGGGCCCCATCATCTTTGTCCGTTAAAATGCCTAAATGTAAACTGGCCCACTAGTAGATTCGGGTCTTTAATAGGCCAAGTAAACCGCCGGCCCTCTTTTCGCAAGAAAAATCAATGGGCTTTTAGGAGGCTGAGAAGTAGGTTGGGCCTGAAACGTGCCGAACAGCTCACGGGCCGGCAGCAGCTCGAAATAGACCCCGGCCTATGATTGTGCCAATGAAATCACGGGCTTTTAACAGGCCAAAATTGTCTCTGTCCTTGTTTGGCCCAATCAGGTTATCGGCTGCGAGCAGGCCAGATGCAAACCGGGCTGTAGTTAGGCCCAACTATATGACGGGTTTTTAACAGGCCGAAATTAATATAGGGCCGAAATGTTAAACGGGCCCTTAACAGGCCGAAACTAATATCAGGCCGAATTACTAAATGGGCCTTTAGAAGTGGGCCAAAAAGCATAGCGTCCAGTTGACGGGCCGAATCTGATATGGGCCATAATTTAGCCCAAAGCCTCTTAAAGGGCCGGACCTGATTTGGGCCGTAATTTGACCCAGAACGTGGTAGGCTTTTAATGGGCCGGATCTCATATGGGCCATTGTTAGGCCCGGAACGTCGCAAGCCACTAATGGACCGGATCAAATATGGGCCGGCATTTGGCCGAAAACATGGCAGCCAGTTAATGGGTCGGCCTACTAGGGTCCTCAAAATCTTGTGGGCCTACAGCTGGGCTGGCCCATTAATGTCGGCGAAATCTCGTGGGCCTTTAGTTGGGCCGGCCCATTATGGTCCACAAAAATCTTGTGGTCCTTCACCTGGGCCGGCCCATTATGGCCCGCAAAAATCTTGTGGGCCTTTACCTGGGCCGGCCCATTATGGCCCGCAAAATCTTGTGGGCCTTTAGCTGGGCCAGCCCATTATGGTCCGCAAAATCCCGTGGGCCTTGAGCTGGGCCGGCCCATTATGGTCCGCAAAATCTTGCGGGCCTTTAGTTGGGCCGGCCCATTTAAACTTTATGGGCCACTTTTGGGCCGGTCCACGTGTCAACATATCATAGGCGCATCTCGCCCATTGGATGAGTGACGTCTGTGCCAATGCGGAGCTGACACGTGTTTCCTCCAGCCAATGATGATTTTACACGTGAAAAATCCCCATTGGTCCAGGCTGTTAACGGGTTATCGGATCCAAAACCGGACCCGATAGCTTAACGGCGTTCCCTTACGGTGGATGCCACGTGTCGGTCACCCTTGACGAAAGCACTTCTGTGATGCGCGATTTATCGTCATGGAAATGGACACTTCCGTGATGATAATTTTGGTAATGTCATGGAACACTTCTACGACAGCACAGGTATGACTATCTTGATTCTGTCATAAAATCGTCATGGATGTACATGCATGACAAAAAACGCGACCTACTGTGAAAAACATGTATCATCACGGAAGTGTATTTTTTTTGTAGTGTCGTAGGTCAACCAGAGCACGTTCTGCACCAGAGTGGTATGGTATTCCTGTTCTGGAAGTCATGTTACTAGACCATGGCGAACCTACGAACTATGAAGTAGCTATGATGAGCCCAGATTCCGATAAATGGCTTGAGGCCATGAAATCTGAGATAGGATCCATGTATGAGAACAAAGTATGGACTTTGGTGGATTTGCCCGATGATCGGCGAGCCATAGAGAATAAATGGATCTTCAAGAAGAAGACTGACGTTGACGGTAATGTTACTGTCTACAAAGCTCGACTTGTCGCGGAAGTTTTTCGACAAGTTCAAGGAGTTGACTATGATGAGACATTCTCACCCGTAGCCATGTGTAAGTCTGTCTGAATCATGTTAGCAATTGCCGCATTTTATGATTGTGAAATCTGGCAAATGGACGTCATACCTGCATTCCTTAATGGATTTCTTAAAGAAGAGTTGTATATGATGCAACCAGAAGGTTTTGTCGATCCTAAAGGTGCTAACAAAGTGTGCAAGTTCCAACGATCCATTTATGGACTGGTGCAAGCATCTCGGAGTTGGAATATACTCTTTGATGAGGTGATCAAAGCATATGGTTTTATACAGACTTTCGGAGAAGCCTGTATTTACAAGAAAGTGAGTGGGAGCTCTAGCATTTCTAATATTATATGTGGATGACATATTGTTGATTGGAAATGATGTAGAATTTCTGGGTAGCATAAAAGGATACTTGAATAAAAAAAATCAATGAAAGACCTCGGTGAAGCTGCTTATATATTGGGCATCCAGATCTATAGAGATGGATCAAGACGCTTAATTGGACTTTCACAATGCACATACCTTGATAAAGTTTTGAAGAAGTTCAAAATGGATCAGTCAAAGAAAGGGTTCTTGCATGTGTTACAAGGTGTGAAGTTGAGTCAGACTCAATGCCCGACCACTGAAGAAGATAGAGATAAAATGAAAGTCATTCCTTATGCCTCAGTCATAGGTTCTATCATGTATGTTATGCTGTGTACCAGACCTGATGTGTGCCTTGCTATAAGTTTAGCAGGGAGGTACCAAAGTAATCCAGGAGTGGATCACTGGACAGCGGTCAAGAACATCCTGAAGTACCTGAAAAGGACTAAGGATATGTTTCTCATTTATGGGGGTGACAAAGAGCTCGTCGTACCAATTTGGGTTTATTGCACCAATTATACTGTGGGGGGTTCCTTACAGTCTTTCTGTCAAAAAAAGAGTTCGTCATAAATGGTTACGTCGATGCTAGCTTTGACACTGATCCGGATGACTCTAAGTCACAAACCGGATACATATTTATATTGAATGGTGGAGCTGTTAGTTGGTGCAGTTCCAAGCGGAGCGTCGTGGCAGGCTCTACGTGTAAAGCGGAGTACATAGCTGCTTCAGAAGCAGCAAATGAAGGAGTCTAGATGAAGGAATTCATATCGGATCTAGGTGTAATACCTAGTGCATCTGGTCCAATGAAAATCTTTTGTGACAATACTAGAGCAATTGCCTTGGCGAAGGAATCCAGATTTCACAAAAGAACCAAACACATCAAGAAATGCTTCAACTCCATCCATGATCAAGTCAAGGAGGGAGATATAGAGATTTGCAAAATATATACGGATCTGAATATGTCAGACCCGTTGACTAAGCCTCTTCCACAAGCAAAACATGATCAGCACGAAGACTCCATGGGTGTTAGAATCATTACAACGTAATCTAGATTATTGACTCTAGTGCAGGTGGGAGACTGAAGGAAATATGCCCTAGAGGCAATAATAAAGTTGTTATTTTATATTTCCTTATATCTTGATAAATGTTTATTATTCATGCTAGAATTGTATTAACCGGAAGCTTGATACATGTGTGGATAGATAGACAAAACACCTTGTCCCTAGTAAGCCTCTACTAGACTAGCTCGTTAATCAAAGATGGTTAAGTTTCCAAACCATAGACATGTGTTGTCATTTGATGAATGGGATCACATCATTAGGAGAATGATGTGATGGACAAGACCCATCCGTTAGCGTAGCATATTGATCGTTCAGTTTTATTGCTATTGCTTTCTTCATGTCAAATACATATTCATTCGACTATGAGATTATGCAACTCCCGGATACCGGAGGAATACCTTGTGTGCTATCAAACGTCACAACGTAACTGGGTGATTACAAAGATGCTCTACAGGTATCTCCGAAGGTGTTTCTTGGGTTGACATAGATCGAGATTGGGATTTGTCACTCGGAGTATCGGAGAGGTATCTCTGGGCCCTCTCGGTAATACACATCATAAGAAGCCTTGCAAGCAATGTGCCTAATGAGTTAGTTGTGGGATGATGTATTATGGAACGAGTAAAGAGACTTGCCGGTAACGAGATTGAACTAGGTATGAAGATACCGACGATCGAATCTCGGGCAAGTAACATACCGATGACAAAGGGAATAACGTATGTTGTCATTACGGTTCGACCGATAAAGATCTTCGTAGAATATGTAGGAACCAATATGAGAATCCAGGTTCCGCTATTTGTTATTGACCGGAGAGGTGTATCGGTCATGTCTACATAGTTGTCGAACACGTAGGGTCCGCACGCTTAACGTTCGATGACGATTTTGTATTATATGAGTTATGTGATTTGGTGACCGACTGTTGTTCAGAGTACCGGATAAGATCACAGACATGACGAGGAGTCTCGAAATGGTCGAGATGTAAAGATTGATATATAGGATGATAGTATTCGGGCACCGGAAGTGTTTCGGAGTGTATCGGGTACATATCGGACTACCGGCCCCCTGGAAAAAGATATGGGCCATGAGAGGGGAGCACACCAGCCCACAAGGAGTGCCCCCCCCTATGGAAGCTGGACAAATAGGAGAAGGAAAAGGGGGGGTTCGCCCCCCTTCCTTTCTCTCTTCTCCTTCTCCTTCCCCCTTTCCCCCTCTGGTAAAAGGAAAGGGGGGGCGAATTGGGTTAGGTCCCCAAGTAGGATTCCTCCTACTTGGGGCGCCCCAAGGCTGCTCCCCTCCCCCTCCCACCTATATATACATGGGGAGGGGGTGCCTAGAACACACACAAAAAATTGTTAGCCGTGTGCGGCGCCCCCCTCCACAGTTTACGCCTCCGGTCATATCTTCGTAGTGGTTAGGCGAAGCCCTGCGTAGATCACTTCACCATCACCGTCACCACGCCGCCGTGCTGACGGAACTCTCCCTCAACACATTACTGTATCACGAGTTCGAGGGAAGTCATCGAGCTGAACGTGTGCATAACTCGGAGGTGACGTACGTTCGGTGCTTGATCGGTCGGAACGAGAAGAAGTTTGACTACATCAACCGCGTTGTCAAACGCTTCCGCTTTCGGTCTATGAGGGTACGTGGACACACTCTCCCCCTCTCATTGCTATGCATCTCCTAGATAGATCTTGCGTGAGCATAGGAATTTTTTTAAATTGCATGCTACGTTTCCCAACAACAAGGAGGGCCATCGAGGAGTCCTAGTACGAGGAGCTCGCCAGGTAATGCCCTTGCACCGGCCCGTGCTGAGCCTGTGGAGGAGGAGCCTTGGCCCCTGCTTGGGCAATTGTGGTTGTGGACGAGCATGCTGCCATCGTATATCGTGCACGTCGGTGTGGGTGGGCGTGATCATCGAGGAGGCCGAGCGGCAGGCGAATGAGCGCGTGATGGAGGTCGAGCAGCAGGCGAAGCAACAACTGGTGGCGCAGCAAGCGTCGACGCCTCCAGCCTTCCAGCAGGCGTCCCCGTGGATGGAGACTCCGGTCTACGTCGACCTGACCAAGGAGAAGCAGCAAGACAACGACCACGCCTAGATGTACCGCCCGCCATTGACAGTTTTTCTAATATTTTCAATTAATATTTTTTTAGTTTTAATTAATGTAAATTGGACTTTTACTAGCTATTCTATTCTTTTATAAAAATAGAAATCCGTCACAAAATGTGAAATGCGTCAGTCTGTGTTGCTCACACCTTCACACCCGTGGATAGAAACGGACATTGACGTCCGCCTAACCGATCCAAACGAACAAAGAACGAACGTAAACAACGTCGGTTTGGATCGCCGTGTCGGAGTTGCCATTAGGTCATGGGAGTTTCCCTTAGGCCGGACGGAGACCAGGAGTTTTTGGGCCTGGTGAACCAAACACACTGCTAAGAGTAGCGTCGGACGTGGTTTGCATTAGCAACCAGCCCTGGACGCTACTAATTACGGCGTTCTTCCTATTTTTCAAAATTCCAACCTATCATTTCTAGTTTCAGAATAACAAATTATTATTAATAATTAATAAAAAAATCGTGTGCATGACTGTGCCTCTCGCCGAAACAAATCCATGCCTCCATGAGAAGTAAATATGTGCCTCTCGCGGGAAAAAAGTGTTTTTTTTTCTTTTCCTAAGAGGCATGATGCCAAGCAAGTCCATGACCCCACGAGAAGTAAATCCGTGCCACTCATGAAAAAAATGTGTTTCTTTTCTTTTCCGAGAGGCACAAATGTGCCTCTCGCAGAAGCTAACCCGTGCCTTCACGAGAAGTAAATCTGTGCCTCTCGCGAAAGAAAAAGGAAAGGAAAACACGTTTTATCCCTTTTCCGAGAGGGACGATATTGCCTCTCGTGGAAGCAAATCCATGCCTCTATGAGAAATATAATTGTGTCTCTCGTGAAAAAAAAAGTTTTTCCTTTTTCTGAGAGGCATGTCGCGGAAGGAAAAAAAACACATTTTTCCGTGAGGGACGTTAGTGCCTCTCAATTTTTCGCAAGAGACACATTTTTCCTTTTTCGAGAGGGACGACATTGCCTCTCACGGAAGCAAATCCGTGCCTCCATGAGAAAATATATCCGTTCTCTCGCAAAAAAAACATTTTTTCCCTTTTCGGAGAGGCACGACCGTACCTCTCGCGGAAGCAAATGCACGCCTCTCTTAGAAGGAAAAAAACATATGTTTTTTTCATAGAGGTACGACTGTGCATCTCGCGAAAGCAAATCTGTGTATCTCACGAAAGAGAAAAAAGAAAGAAAATATTTTTTCCTTTTCCGAGGGGCATGACTGTGCCTTTCGCGAAAGTATATCCGTGTCTCCATGATAAATAAATATGTGCCTCTCGTGGAAGAAAAAAAGAAAACTTATTTTCTATAATTTTTTGAATTTACTTTTTGTCCAAATCCTAAGAAAACAAAAGCAATCACCTAAAAGCCCAAAACACGTATAGAAAAATAAATAAATAAAATCCAGAGGGAGCGCCCAGAGCGCGACACATGGCGGCGGCTAAGAGCTCGCCAAGTGGTGCGCTCCTAGCCCACCTAAAGTGATCCGTGCCGGGGCTCCCGAAGGATTTCTCGCTGATTAGTCACTCTTCACTCTCGCACTGCGCGATAAATAGGCGCCCCGTGTTTGATTGTTGTCCCTGCAGGGAAAACCCTATTTGCCGCACCTCACAGCAAAGAGTCGGGGCTCCGCACAAGGGCCCCCGACTAAGCCAGCCCATTTTCCGTTTTTGTTTTGTTTTCTAACTCTTTTTATTTTTCTTTTCTAATTTTTAATTTTTTTAATTTTTTGGTTTTCCCTTTCATTTTTTTATTTTTCAAGTGTATTTTCCGTTTCAAATATTATTCTTGTTTTTGAAAAATTAATTGTGTTTCTAAAATATATTCACATTTTCTGAAAAAATTCGTGTTTAAAAAAGTTCAGGAATTTAAAAAAAATTGTGGTTTCAAAGTTTTGTTCACAATTCTGAAAAATATCGCATTTCAGCCAAAAATACTAATTCAAAAAAGGTTCATGTTTAAATATTGTTCAGGAATATCCAAAAATGTTGGTGGTTTCAAATATTTGTTCATAAATTTAATAAATGTTCCCATTTTTAAATTTTATTGCGTAATTCCAATTAATGTTTAAATCTTATTATTTTTCATATTTTATTTTTAAAGGATTTCTGGTTTTCCTTGTTTTCGAAAAAGTGTTCCAAATCTTTAAAATCTTTTTAGATTTGTTAAAAATTTGTTCGAGCATTTTTATGATTTTTTTACATGTTTAAAAAATGCTTGTGTTTCAAATTGTGTTTGGAATTTAAAATGTTCTTGTTTACAAATTTTGTTCACATATCAAAGTTTTTTCAAAAAATAGTTCGTGCGTTGAAATTTCAAAAAGTGTTTTTGGATCTAGCGTTGCTCTTAGCACGCTGCATTGTAGACACCATCGCACATCAGCTCCACTGGCTGACACCCTTCGTTCATCTGCAGGAGGGCGGGAGTTTTTGATCCTTCAAGGGCGCATTTCTTTCTAATGATTTTCTCTGTGCTACAACAACTGCCAACGGGCTGTCCCAACGAGCCTCCATGTGTGCGTTGGGAAATGCGTCAAATAGCCCTCCTCCCCAAGTACACGGGGAATAAGATCTGCCTCCTTCGATACAACAGTCCCACGTGTCGTGTTTTCTGTTTTTGAAAACAGGTGGACCCATAGGCCATGTTATCAGGGTGCAATCCATACTGCCTGGGCCTCAGACTGTCGATGCTCAAATCATGTGCTTTCCTACACTGTGCACGACACCTGATGCCTTTTGACCCATCTTGCTTCAAAATTGCCCCATCGAAGGGTTAGCAAAGCTCGTGACCAAACGTCTACAACCCTCTCATCCCACAACTAGTTCATGCCGACCAGACAAGCTTCCTCTCAAGTAGAAACATATCGGAAAATTTTCTCTACACTGTGCACGCACAAAAGCACCCGGTATGAGTTTTCGTATTGTGACATCTTACAACACTTGTTCGTCACTTTCTACCTACAAAAAAACAATATGAAATCCAGTGAAAACATGGAAATATTATTCTATTTGGATCATGGGATACACATGATTGAATGCAGTTGCATTTCCAACTTTGCAGGAAGTCCAGAAAATTGCAATCACACACCCACAACCAGCAATTTCTTTCTCTAATAGAAAATTTTGAAAATTTCTGAGCAGTTGGGGTTGTGATTGCCTAGCTCGTGTAGTACGGTGGCTTGCTTGCGAGCGGTGGATGTCGATGCGGCGGCCCCGGAAGGGGGTAAGTGGGTTGTGCATGGCACATCATCTTGGCGGCCCCGTGTTGTGTTGGCCGCCTTGGTTTTGTGTGGTTTGAATGACGTAGTGTTCTTGTGGCACGCTATCTTCACCTTCAATGTTGGGGCGGCCTTGACCTACTCCCCCCCATAGTGCTTTGGTTTCTCTCTCCTTCACCAGCAGTGGGGTTCACGGTGTGGTGGTGTTGCGGTACCCCTTTGGGTTCATTTGGTGTGACCGCGAGTTTGGGTTTGCATGTGTCTTGGTTCCCTCGTTAGCTCCGGCAGCCGGTGGGGTACTTTCTACCCTTTGTGTCCCTTTCTTATCCAGGTTTCCCTAATAATCTGAAAAACTCTCTTTTTCTATATGAATAGACAGAGCTCCTATGGAGGCGGACGAGGAGCACACGGCGACGCACCCCACTAGAATCAAAGACACTCGTGGTTAGTTTTGGGATCAGTGCATGTTTTTGTTTATTTGGCAGCGAAATGGCAATACTACGTACTTGTGTCTGTCAACAGTAAGTCCACACGCATTTAATTCGAGGTAGTGTGTCTGAGAAGCATTGCAAAAATTTGAACGAAGCATTAAATGGCAAAGACTTTGGGTACACATCCATTTAATAAAAATAACTAGGATGAAGCACCGATGGCCTAGCAATTTCGTTTGTGTCAATGTGATGTAGGGGTGGAATTCGAGCCGAGTCGAGCCAGCTCGACTCGACTCGCTAAAGCTCGTTTCATTAACGAGCTAGCTTGACTCGACTCGTTACTATAATGAGCTCAAATCTAAGATTGGCTCGACTCGTATAACTCTCGAGCTGGCTCGTTTAGCTTGTTAAGCTCGTTAAAGATATGAACATCAGACCTTACAAATATGATAAAAAGATTAACTCGGAATTTAGCATGTGCATATGTGGTCATGTACGCATGAGTCTCCTGGGTGGTTCGGCCTTGAGCATCTGGACCTTGTGTTGGGACGCAAGGTGTTTAGTGGTTGTATTTTACTATCCCTAAAAAACATTGATTTTCTTTTACCGAGCCTAACGAGTTACACGAGTACTCGTGAGATTGGCTCGTTTAACTTGGTCTGTAAACGATCTTAAACTAAAGCTCGGCTCGGCTCGTTATTCTTCGAGTTCGAGTCCATTCGAGCCGAGTCACGAGCTACTCATTTAGCTCGCGAGCTTCGAGTTTTTTTTTTCAGCCCTAATGTGATGGCATACATTAGTTCTAATTGCGACGATTAATTGCACCTTTCACAGAATTATTATTATTATTAAATCTCAGTTTTTTTAGAAGAGATATTACCTGAGATTTTGAATTTTTTTTTCTAATATTACTATCAAAAAGTATCTAGAATTATTACCACGAAGTTCTCAAATTTTCACTTAAGATAAAAACAACATGGAATGTGTTCTATCTCTCGGATTTATTTACATAATTTGTTAGGAATTACTAGTATTGAAAGAAATTTCAGAGGAATTAGTATTGAAAAAAATTTCGGAGGAAATTATGTACGGGCACATGGAGTTGTGTTTGGATGTCAACTAACGTACATGCATGGAAGTTCTGACTTGGTCCCACATGCATGCATGCATTTTCCGAACAAAATTTACTCTTGGTTCATTAATACTTAGCATGTCGAGCATATCCGGATAGATAGGCCAACAAAGTCACTGCTCGTACCATATGTCAAGGCAGTTTCTAAACGAAAGTTAATCCTGGTTGTTGGGCGTTGGCATGTGAGAAAGACATGTCAGAACAGAAGCGCAACTTGTACTTCATATGATATGGAAACTGCTGGGTAACTGTATCCAATTGACCGTAATACAGTGGTTGGGATTCTGAGGCAATTGAATGGGCGAGATTCCAGTGGGCATAGTCTCGGTGTGCTCCTAGGCATTTTCGGAGCTCCTATCGATTTCTTCTTCTATACTACTTGGCATATCTCTACGACAAGTAGTACATTTCACTACTCCCCAAACATTTTTTTCTGTCACAGTAGCTACAGATTTATTAACACTAAAAGTAAGAAAATGCAATGTTGAAAATTTAACACAGGGGTTTATCCTAGCTCACCAAATGGTATTTTCTAATTCCATCCTCCTCTCACCAGTACTCGTTAGTATTACGTGTCGATGCATCATGTGCCTCCACGGATGCGAAGCATATCACAGCGCGGTATTATAAAATACGTTGTGATCTGGGCCGGATGTCAGATTTATGATTCTACCCAAAAATCATCAGAATAGTAACCTAAACCTAACAATTAACTAGAGTGACTTATTGTCCCAGCAAGCAATCTCTGTAGTGACTAGTGAGACATGAAGAGTAAACAGAAACTTTACGAACCTTCTGCTTTGGTTATATATCACGCTTGATTAGTCACTCCCCCTCAACGTCAAGCTAGGGGCGGTTAGAGGTTGAGCGGATGGTAGGAAGTAATTAAGTCGCAAAGAAAGCTGAGAGCTGAGCTCGATCGAGAACATCATTTCCAAACCTTGAATATTACTGCCTCCGTTTGTAATTACTTGTCACAGAAATAGATGTATCTAAACATATTTTAGTTCTTGATACATCCATTTCCGAGACAAATAATTCCGAACGGAGGGAGTACTGTACATGTTGCCTTTAATTTGGTTTGTTGCTATATTTGTTTCATTTCTATCCACCACAATCGCATCATGGTGCGAGGACCATATATAGAGCCCTTGTTCGATCTACTACAAGTATGTGCAGTACGTGCGCGTCTCTCCCTCACTTTCGCCCTTCCTCATATGGAGTACTTCACGCTCCCATATTACTACCACTTCGGCCTATGCCTCTTCCTGTCTATCCTCTTCCATGGCGTCCTACGCGCCACCGCCAAGCAGCCCCGCCTGAGGCTGCCTCCCGGCCCGTGGCAGCTTCCGATCATCGGCAGCCTGCACCACCTGCTGCGCGGGCTCCCACACCGCACCATGCGCGACCTGTCCCTTCGCCACGGCCCGCTCATGATGCTCCGGGTATGCGAGCGCGTGGCCATCGTCGTCTCCTCCGCCGAGGCCGCAAGGGAGATATACAGGGGCAACGAGGCCGCGTTCTCGGAGCGGCTAACCAGCCCGGGCATCGACGAGCTCTACAGGCATGGCCAGGGGATTGTCTTCGCGCCCTACGGCGACCACTGGCGCCTGCTCCGCCGGATCCTCATGATGGAGCTGCTCAGCGCGCGGCGCGTCGAGGCGTTCCGACGGATCCGCGAGGAGGAGGCGGCCCGCCTCGTCTCGACGATCCAAGCGACGTCTTCGCCGTCCGACGGCCGGCTCGTGAACATCGACGAGCGGCTCGACGAGTTCATGACAGACTCGGCCGTACGCGCCATCTTCGGGGACAGGCTGCCCGACAGAGGCGCGTTCCTGAAGATCGTCAAGCAAGGAGTGGGCCTGTCGTCGCTGTTCGACCTCCGGGACCTCTTCCCTTCGTCGCGGCTAGCTCGGCTTCTGCCGCGCAGCGGCAAGGCGGAGCGGCAGCGTCAGGAAACGTTCAGGCTCATGGACAACATCCTCAAGACCCGCGAGGAGAGGAGGATGGGTAGAGAGGGAGACGACGAACAGGACATGGTTGACGTGTTGCTGAGGATCCAGAAACAAGGCAATACGCGAGTTTCCCTATCCGACGGAGTCATAAGGGCACTGCTCACAGTAAGCTCTATCGATCTTAAAACCAAAGTTTCAAATAACGGGTTATGACAAATAGTGGCAGAAGCTAGCGCGCTATTTAAAACCATGCTTAAAACTCAAACGTTTCCGTTTATTATGCACCATCACAAAGTTCCACCGTTCTTCTGGATTTGCCAATCCTAAATTGCATGAAACCAAAATTTTCATCAGTCCGTTTTTTTTTTCCGAGAGAAAGCAAATTGCGTACATTAGCTTTATGGACGGTAGAAATTAGTTGGAAGGATTACATCTGATGGCCAAAATCATACTCGGTTGGCACATCCACACCTCCACTCTACACTCATCTTAAGCTACTACTCAACAAAGTTTTGGACTCCTCTTCCTCGCGCCGAGGCCCACAGCTAGCATGATCTCTTGATGTATTTTATCGGCAGTGTCCCATTAATTTGCTATGTTATATCTAGAGAAGACCCTTCCGTTTCTCTATTTTCATAGGTTCCAACATATAGAGGTACAGAATGAGTCAAACCTTTTCGATTTTAGCTAGGAGAGGAGAGATGGTGCCCTAGTCAGAGAGGGCCCCGGCTCCTTTCTGCCGATAAAAAGGTGGGGTGTGACTAAATCTCACTCGATTCAGATTTTACTCATCTGACATCAGCATAGGCTGTTTTGCCTGTTTTACCATTTCTTTTTTTCTTCTTGTTTTGTTTTACTCTATGGCCAACGAGAGATGAGCAACTGTAGTTGCATGGCTGACAAAGGATGTGTTGTTGTAGTTTTCTTTTGCGGGGTGATGTGTTGTTGTAGTTGCACGCGTTGCATGACTGACGGTGATGTGCAACTATAGTTGTATGCGGAAAAAAGATAAAAGTAGAAACCAAAGAACGATGTAAATCATGCACCAAAGAATGAAAAAAATAGAAAAGAAAAAATCCGTATGAATCTCCGCGTAAAGAGATGATTATAGTGTGGATTGAGATTTAACTAATTCTCAATTGATCGAGAATTAGCAAATATGTAAAATTATGTGCTTCCCATTCAAGTCACGTTATGTCTTCTCTTTTCATTTTTGTAGCCCTCTGTAACTCGAGATGTCACATAGCGTCCATCTAGATCGAATCCTTCTTCTTTGATAATTTCACAGTCTTCTGATCAATTTTACTTGTATCCCAACAGGATGTCTTCGCTGCGGCACTTGACACCACAACTACTATTCTACAATGGGCGATGGCTGAACTAATGATAAACCCAAGAGTCATGCGGCGGGTGCAATCCGAGGCAGATTATGTTCTAGCAGGACATGCCACAGTACAAGAGGCCTCACTAAAAAGCATGCAATACCTCAAGGTGGTTATTAAAGAGACCTTGCGACTACACCCTCCTGCCTCGCTCTTCCCTAGAGTGTGTGTGCAAGACTGCAAGATTCAAGGATACGACGTACCACGAGGGGCTACTATGCTAACCAACACATGGGCAATCTCTAGGGACCCGAAGTATTGGAATGAGCCAGAAAAGTTCATGCCAGAGAGATTTGAATGCGATGGTGTTGCCGACTTCAGAGGTTTGGACTTCGAGTTCACTCCTTTCGGTGTTGGGCGGAGGATTTGCCCTGGGATTGATTTTGCATATGCAAACATTGAGATTGCATTGGCTAGCCTAATTTACCATTTTGACTGGGAGCTTCCTCCCAGAGTGGACCCAAAGGAAATAGACATGACAGAGGTGTTTGGAGCAACTGTTCGACGGAAGGCTGAGCTATTTCTGCGTCCCATTCCTCGTGTCCCCCTCTAGATGAATAACATTTGCAGAACCACATACTCTTTAATATATGCAGCTCACATATATGTACCTTATGCAATCATAATATAAATTTCTATAAAGTACTGTTTGATATGCACATTTAAGAAAATTAACATGTAATCTTTTACAAGAATACCCTTACACGCTTTGTAGTTTTGTGTGGCAAAATGGCTTTCATAATGTCTTACTCCTGGAATAATTGTAGACATTTGCTCCGGTCTACAATGCCCTTATCTATGACAAAGGTTATTGTTAATAATGGTCAAAATATTGGTTCTAGTGTACTCCCTAAGGCTGGCCATAGTTGTGGTATCTTAGTCGGTATCATGAACTCGGAACTAGCAAACACGTTGATGTGGCAAACAATTAAAAAGGAGAGATGGTTAGAATAACATAGGTAGATACCGTATCTAATAAATGTACTGCTACTATGTGTCATGCATGACAATAAATAAGATCGCATATGATACTATTTTGTGATACTATGCACTGTGAAGATAGTATCATACACTAGTATCATATGTGTGATACTAATATATGATACTCCCCACTATGAGTAGCCTAAGACTGGTCATGGTAGGAGTAATTCAGCTAGTAACATAGCGCATTTCAAGACAAGTTTGGTTATGTGGCATGTATTTAATGAAAAGAGAGATGTTTAGAGTAACATAAATATGTTACTGTAACATAACGTAACCCAAAACAAAATGAGTTTAGAATCTAATAAATGCAAGCATCTATGGTACTACTTTTATGTGTTTTTAGGTTATGAAAATAGTAACTTTGACACTAGTCTAAGTTACCCCCACTATGACTAGTCTAACACATCTACCATAGGTGATTTTTTAAGGAACTCAATTATTGGTCTCCCAATGTCTGCATCGATGCAATGGACACAACCCACCAAATCCACATTTATGACATTTAGCAAAAATATAAGGTGAACTCTTCTCTTATTCACTTCTTATTTGGGAAGTTCATTTTTTAGGGAAAATCGTTTTTTGTGTGGAAGTTCACCTAAGGTTTTTGTTATCGATCAGTGAATTCGGTTACCGCCAGGTAACCGCGTTTCTTTATCCCCTGCGGTAAATATAGTTACAAGCAAAAAATAATGAGTTTTTTGAAAATTTTAAATTTAAACGCTTCCTTTATACGTAAATAACAAGGCATCTCTATGTAACATAACACCACAAGCAATGGTGCAATGGTAAATTGGTGCGCTGCTCACCTAGAGGTCACCGGTTATACTTTGGTTGCGCAGTTTTTCTCGTTGTTGGCTTTTTAGATGCACATATCACAAACGACAAAATATAGTTGGCCGTGTGGGTTAAACTGACAATCTGGAAGAATGGAAGAATGCAGAAGTTGTGTTGGTAGCAATGTTTAATACTAGAGAAGTTGAATATATCTTTATCTATGTAAGAAATTTGATTATAAATTTTGTCTGAAATGTGTCCGGTATTCTTTATTTTAGCATCAGTACAGACACAAGCGCTCATATACACGCGCATACACTCACCCCTATGAACGCACACACGCACACCCTACCCTTATGAGCACCTCCGAGAGACTGAGCCGGCATATCATCTTGCGATTTATGAAGTCACCGTAGGCGCCTCGTCGTCGACGGAAACGTCTCCTCCCACGGAAGCACTGCGTTGGTTCGCGTGTCCGGTATTTCTGGTTACCGTGGGTTGGGAAGTTCACCTCGTCCATGATGGAAAGTTCACATTTATTTCCCGGAATTCAGCGGTTAATGTCATGAAGTTCACTCCATGCAGTTCATAGAGATTACTTCCACTTGAGAAAAAGATTGCAGAATTGTTAGATTGTACGTGATTGCAGAATATTTTTTGAAAATCAGTAATTTACCAGGGATAGGATTTGTGGCACACAAGTGGAGGGCACGCGGTCCTTGGTGCCTTCTTTTTATTTTGGCTTCCGGCTTTCAAAGTTTTATATCTTCTAAATGAAAATTCCAAATTAAGTTTGGTTTTCATAATCTTGTTTCTCATGGCCAGCGCTTTCAAATAAAATCCATTCTCAATATATTTTGTTCACTTAAAAAAATATTGTAAGTTTCAATGTTGAAACTTAGTACGAGTGACCGATAAAAACAATTATTTTGCGTTTATGACCGACAAAAAAAATTACTTGAAATTATATCTCTGAAACTGGTTGAAACTTGGCAGTTTTAGATGCAAAAACCGTAAGTTTCATTGTTGAAACTTTAAACTTTTGAGGGATTTTCTTTTCTACTATGCCCTCGTGTGGGATTGAACTACTACGTTAATCATGGGGCAAAACAAGCGGGCGGCAGGACTTCACTACTAGGGAAAACCTTATACACAGAATCTTAGCAGCAACGCGGCACAAAAAGAGGCGCTACTGCTAATTAGCAGTAGCGAGGTTAAGAAAACCACGCTACTGATGTAAAGTTAGCAGTAGCGCGTGTTGTCTAAACCGCGCTGCTACAAAAATCCACCGTCAGTACCCAACAACCTAAGTTTACCAGCAGCACGGTGTCACGATGTGCGCTACTGCTAATGCAATAGTAGTTGCGCGCTTTTTAGTCACGTCGCTGCTGCTAATTTTGAAATTGTCCACACGGTTGGCCCGTTTAGCAGTACCGCGTGTGACGAAAGGGCGATGCTGCTACGCTCTTAGCAGTAGCGCGTTTTCCCTCCAGCGCTACTGCTAAGACGCAGCACCCCACCACCTTTTCCCACCCGTCCTCCCTTTCCTCCCTTTCCCCTACCTCCCACATCCTCCCTCTCTCACTCTTCTTCTTCCTCAATACTTCTCCCCCCATTACTCTCCCTCTTCTACCTACCTTTCTCTCTCTTCATTACTCCTAGCTAACTACACCACCTCCATTAATGCATCTCCTTTCTCTTTTTCCTTCCCCCTCCACTAGTTGAAGTTGTCTCCTCCCAAATTAGCTAGCTAGGTAGATGTAGCATTTAGTTAAGTGACCTATTTGCCCCCTAACTAGATCTATCTTTTTCAAGAAGAGCTTTGTGCACTTTTGATCTCCCTACATCATCATCTCCACCGTGTGCTAGCTCGATCTCGAGATAGAGGTGATTAAAATTTCATGCTTTTGCAAAATGGAAATATGTGTATGTGTGTGATATGATAATTGGACAATATGATGGAAATTGTGTGTGTGGCATGAGTTGACGCCAAATTGTGCTTTTTGAGTTGCCTATGTTTTGCCTAAATGTCGATTTATTTTCGTTTCGGCGAATTTCGGGCAAACTCTAGATCTATATGTCCTATTTTTAGGGAATGTCATGCCGAATTTTTGTATGACTTTGATCCATGCACGCATTTTTATAATCAATTTGTTTATTATTACCGTGCAGACATTCATGATGGTCAGTGGAACGATGGTGGACAGGTGGTTGCGGTCGGCGGTGCAGGACATGAAAGAAAATAACCGGACAGAGGTTTTATGTCCGTGTCGAAAATGCAAAGGAATAGTTTGGCTCGACCCCTATGACGATGGTCGTGTCGAAGCGCACTTGCTCATGACTGGTTTCATGGATGGCTATACTCGGTGGATAATTGAAGATGAGGATGACAATGTTGAGGACGCCGACGGGGCAAGCAATGACGACACGGGGCAAGACGAAGAGATGATCGATAATGGCGGCGGGGAAGAGGCCGGACATGGAGGCGGAGAAGGGGACGGACATGGCGGAGGAGAAGGGGCCGGACATGGCGGCGGAGAGAACGACGTGGACTCCACGCAGCAGAGTTCGTCGGTAATAAGATCAATCGTGCGGGACCCTCATGTTCAAGCACTGCTTCGCAAGAAGACGAGTACTGAGAGAGCTGCTTCTAGAGAGGAGGCTAAGCTGGAGCAACTAGTGGTAGACTCGAACACTCCATTGTATGATGGTTGCAATCCTGAGGTGACCCGCTTGAGTTTCACGCTCCAACTCCTGAAGACGAAGGCTAAAAACAAATGCACCGACACTAGCCTCGATGAGCATCTCAAGTACCTAAAGGATGTTCTTCCCGCGGGGAATCTATGTCCTACTAGTGTTGATGAGGCCAAGAAGATCATGTGCCCTCTTGATCTGCCGCACGTTAGAGACCATGCATGCATCAATGATTGTATAATTTATCGGAAGGAGCACGCGGAAAAAATGAAGCTGTATGGTGTGCAATGCTTCTCGATACAAGAAGGCCGGGAAGAAATGTCCCCGGAAAGTTGTATGGTACTTACCGATCACTCCCCGTCTCCAGCGGTATTTCGTAGATCCCAAGGAAGCAAAACTAATGCGCTGGCACGCGGAGAGGAAGAAGCCCGACGATGGAGATGATCCGAAGCTGAGACACGTCAAGGATGGAAGCCAGTGGAGAGCGTTGAACAACTTCTATCGGTATTTAGAATGTGATGCAAGGAACATCGTGCTCGGCGTGTGTACCGATGGCATGAATTCGTTTGGCAACCAGAACACCAACCATAGCACATGGCCCGTGTTTGTATGGATGTACAACCTCCCCCCTGGTTGTGCATGAAGTCAAAGTACATTCACACATGAGCACGCTTATTCAAGGGCCGAAACAACCAGGAAATAATATTAATTTGTATCCGGGGCTACTTCAAGCAGCAATTTGTTTATTGATCATCAACAATTGGAACAGTCTGTAGTAATCTATAACTAACGCAAACTTCTGGAACTCCAAAAATCAGCCAAAATAGGACGACTAGACAATTTGTTTATTGATCGGCAGCAATTGGAATCAATATTTTATCACGTTGTGGTGATTTTCAACAATTATTTTCGTGAACAGGAAGTTTCTGGAATTTACAGCAAGATCAAATAACTATCATCCAAGAAGATCCTATAGGTTAAACTTGGCACAAACACTAATTAAAACATAAAAACACATCTAACCAGAGGCTAGATCAAACATTTATTCCTAAACAAAAGCAGAAAGCAAAAAAACTAAAAATAAAATTGGGTTGCCTCCCAACAAGCGCTATCGTTTAACGCCCCTAGCTAGGCATAAAAGCAAGGATAGATCTAGGTATTGCCATCTTTGGTAGGCAATCCAGAAGTGGCTCTCATAATAGATTCATAAGGTAATTTTATTTTCTTTCTAGGGAAGTGTTCCATGCCTTTCTTTAATGGAAATTGGAATCTAATATTCCCTTCCTTCATATCAATAATTGCACCAATCGTTCTAAGGAAAGGTCTACCAAGAATAATAGGACATGAAGGATTGCAATCTATGTCAAGAACAATAAAGTCTACGGGCACATAGTTCCTATTTGCAACAATAAGAACATCATTAATTCTTCCCATAGGTTTCTTAATAGTGGAATCCGCAAGGTGCAAGTTTAAAGAGCAATCATCAAATTCACGGAAACCTAATAAATCACATAAAGTTTTTGGAATCGTGGAAACACTAGCACCCAAATCACACAAAGCATAGCATTCATGATCTTTAATTTTAATTTTAATAGTAGGTTCCCACTCATCATAGAGTTTTCTAGGGATAGAAACTTCCAACTCAAGTTTTGACCTCTTCATTACCACTTTTATCAATTTTAGCATCAAGATGTAAAAACTCCAAATTTTTGGAACGCCTACTAGGTAAAGGTGGATCATATTCAGTCTCATCATTATCAAGATTCATATTGCAAAACAAAGATTTAATAGGGGACACATCAATAACTTTTAGATCTTCATCTTTGTTTTCAAAGTTTTCCGGCTTAGCGGCCATCTTATTAACTAAGGTGGCATGCTTATCCGATATTTCAGCTATTAACTTCTCAAGATGAGCAATTTGGGATCTCAAACCATCAAACTCTTTAATCATATCATATCATCGAGCTCTTTATTCATATAACTCATAAAGCTTTTTTGTTCCTTAAGCTCGTTTCTAAGGAAATTGTTATGTTCAAATTGTAAGACCATGAAACTCCTAACGTTGCTTTCGATCTCTTCTAGCCTTTTAAGGTGGGGATCACCAAATCTTGGTAGAGCCATCGAGACAAACAAGCAATCCAACACACGAGCGAACGAGAAGCAAGCGAGAAAGAGACGAACAAGAAAGAGAGGGCAAATAAAACGGCAAGGGTGAAGTGGGGGAGAGGAAAACGAGAGGCAAATGGCAAATAATGTAATGCGGGAGATAAGGGTTTGTGATGGGTACTTGGTATGTTGACTTTTGCGTAGACTCCCCGGCAACGGCGCCAGAAATCCTTCTTGCTACCTCTTGAGCACTGCGTTGGTTTTCCCTTGAAGAGGAAAGGGTGATGCAGCAAAGTAGCGTAAGTATTTCCCTCAGTTTTGAGAACCAAGGTATCAATCCAGTAGGAGGCCACGCACGAGTCCCTCGCACCTACACAAACAAATAAATCCTTGCAACCAACGCGATAAAGGGTTGTCAATCCCTTCACGGTCACTTACGAGAGTGAGATCTGATAGATATGATAAGATAATATTTTTGGTATTTTTATGATAAATATGCAAAGTAAAATGGAAAGCAATAAAAATAACTAAGTCTTGCAAGATTAATATGATGGAAAATAGACCCGGGGGCCATAGGTTTCACTAGTGGCTTCTCTCAAGAGCATAAGTATTACGGTGGGTGAACAAATTACTATTGAGCAATTGACAGAATTGAGCATAGTTATGAGAATATCTAGGTATGATCATGTATATAGGCATCACGTCCGAGACAAGTAGACCGACTCCTGCCTGCATCTACTACTATTACTCCACACATCGACCGCTATCCAGCATGCACTAGAGTATTAAGTTCATAACAACAGAGTAACGCTTTAAGCAAGATGACATGATGTAGAGGGATAAATTCATGCAATATGATACAAACCCCATCTTGTTATCCTCGATGGCAACAATACAATACGTGCCTTGCTGCCCCTACTGTCACTGGGAAAGGACATCGCAAGATTGAACCCAAAGCTAAGCACTTCTCCTATTGCAAGAAAGATCATCTAGTAGGCCAAACCAAACTGATAATTCGAAGAGACTTGCAAAGATAACCAATCATAAATAAAAGAATTCAGAAGATTCAAATATTGTTCATAGATAAACTTGATCATAAACCCACAATTCATCGGTCTCAACAAACACACCGCAAAAGAAGATTACATCGAATAGATCTCCACGAGAGAGGGGGAGAACATTGTATTGAGATCCAAAAAGAGAGAAGAAGCCATCTAGCTAATAACTATGGAACCGAAGGTCTGAGGTAAACTACTCACACATCATCGGAGAGGCTATGGTGTTGATGTAGAAGCCCTCCGTGATCGATGCCCCCTCCGGCGGAGCTCCGGAACAGGCCCCAAGATGGGATCTCACGGGTACAGAAGGTTGCGGCGGTGCAATTAGGTTTTTGGCTCCGTATCTGGTAGTTTGGGGGTACGTAGGTATATATAGGAGGAAGGAGTACGTCGGTGGAGCAGCAGGGGGCCCACGAGGGTGGAGGGCGTGCCCAGGGGGGTAGGCGCGCCCCTACCTCGTGGCCTCCTGGTTGATGTCTTGACGTAGGGTCCAAGTCCTCTGGATCACATTCATTCCGAAAATCATGTTCCCGAAGGTTTCATTCCGTTTGGACTCCGTTTGATATTCTTTTTCTGCGAAACTCTGAAATAGGCAAAAACAGCAATTCTGGGCTTGGCCTCCGGTTAATAGGTTAGTCCCAAAAATAATATAAAAGTGTATAATAAAGCCCAATAATGTCCAAAACAGAATATAATATAGCATGGAACAATCAAAAATTATAGATACGTTGGAGACGTATCAAGCATCCCGAAGCTTAATTCCTGCTCGTCCTCGAGTAGGTAAATTATAAAAACAGAATTTTTGATGTGGAATGCTGCTTGGCATAATTTCAATATAATTCTTCTTATTGTGGCATGAATGTTCAGATTTGAAATGATTCAAGATAAAAGTTTAATGTTGACATGAAAACAATAATGCTTCAAGCATACTAACTAAGCAATTATGTCTTATCAAAATAACATAGCCAAAGCAAGTTATCCCTACAAAATCATATAGTCTGGCTATCCTCCATCTTCCCCACACAAAATATTCATATCATGTACGACCCCGGTTTTGGCCAAGCAATTGGTTCATACTTTTAACGCGCTTCAGCGTTTTCAACTCTTACGCAATACATGAGCACAAGCCATGGATATAGCACTATGGTGGAATAAGGTATAATGGTAGGGGTTATGTGGGAAGACAAAAAAGGAGAAAGTCTCACATCAACGAGGCTAATCAACGGGCTATGGAGATGCCCATCAATTGATGTTAATGCGAGGAGTAGGGATTGCCATGCAACGGATGCACTAGAGCTATAAGTGTATGAAAGCTCAAAAAGAAACTAAGTGGGTGTGCATCCAACTTGTTTGCTCACGAAGACCTCTGGCATTTGAGGAAGCCCATCATTGGAATATACAAGCCAAGTTCTATAATGAAATTTCCCACTAGTATATGAAAGTGACAAAATGAGAGACTCTCTGTTATGAAGATGACGATGCTACTTTGAAGCACAAGTGTGGTAAAAGGATAGTAACATTGTCCCTTCTCTCTTTTTCTCTCATTTTTTTATTTGGGCCTTTTCTCTCTTTTTTGGCCTCTTTTTTTTAGTCCGGAGTCTCATCCCGACTTATGGGGGAATCATTGTCTCCATCATCCTTTCCTCACTTGGGACAATGCTCTAATAATGATGATCATCACACTTTTATTTAGTTACAACTCATGAATTACAACTTAGAACAAAATATGACTCTATATGAATGCCTCCGGCGGTGTACCGGGATATGCAATGAATCAAGAGCGACATGTATGAAAGAATTATGAATGGTGGCTTTGCCACAAATACAATGTCAACTACATGATCATGCAAAGCAATATGACAATAATGGAGCGTGTCATGATAAATGAAACGGTGGAGAGTTGCATGGCAATATATCTCGGAATGGCTATGGAAATGCCATGATAGGTAGGTATGGTGGCTGTTTTGAGGAAGAAATAAGGAGGTTTATGTGTGATAGAGCATATCATATCACGGGGTTTGGATGCACCGGCGAAGTTTGCACCAACTCTCAAGGTGAGAAAGGGCAATGTGCGGTACCGAAGAGGCTAGAAAATTGCGGAAAGGTAAGTGTGCGTATAATCCATGGACTCACATTAGTCATAAAGAACTCATATACTTATTGAAAAATTTTATTAGCCCTCGAAGCAAAGTACTACTACGCATGCTCCTAGGGGAAGGGTTGGTAGGAGTTAACCATCGCGCGATCCCGACCGCCACACAAAGGAAGACAATCAACAAATACTTCATGCTCCGACTTCATTACATAACGGTTCACCATACGTGCATGCTACGGGAATCTCAAACTCCAACACATGTATTTTTCAATTCCACAATTACTCAACTAGCACAACTATGATATTACTACCTTTATATCTCAAAACAATTATCAAGCATCAAATTTCTCATGATATTATTTAAAGCAAATTGGCATGCTATTTTAAGACTCTCAAAATAATATAAGCGAAGCATGAGAGATCAATAGTTTCTATAAAACAAATCCACCACCGTGCTCTAAAAGATATAAGTGAAGCACTAGAGCAAAAACTATATAGCTCAAAAGATATAAGTGAAGCACATAGAGTATTCTAATAAATTCTGAATCAAGTGTGACTCTCTCAAAAGGTGTGTACAGCAAGGATGATTGTGGTAAACTAAAAAATAAAGACTCAAATAATACAAGACGCTCCAAGCAAAACACATATCATGTGGTGAATAAAAATATAGCTCCAAGTAAAGTTACCGATGGAAGTAGACGAAAGAGGGGATGCCTTCCGGGGCATCCCCCAGCTTTGGCTTTTAGGTGTCCTTAGATTATCTTGGGGTGCCATGGGCATCCCCAAGCTTAGGCTCTTGCCACTCCTTGTTCCATAATCCATCAAATCTTTCACCCAAAACTTGAAAACTTCACAACACAAAACTTAACAGAAAATCTCGTGAGCTCCGTTAGCGAAAGAAAACAAAAGACCACTTCAAGGTACTGTAATGAACTCATTATTTATTTATATTGGTGTTAAACCTACTGTATTCCAACTTCTCTATGGTTTATAAACTATTTTACCAGCCATAGATTCATCAAAATAAGCAAACAACACACGAAAAACAGAATCTGTCAAAAACAGAACAGTCTGTAGTAATCTGTAACTAACGCAAACTTCTGGAACTCCAAACATTCAGCCAAAATAGGACGACCTAGAATTTTTTTTTATTGATCAGCAGCACTTGGAATCAATATTTTATCACGTTCTGGTGATTTTCAACAATTATTTTAGTGAACAGAAAGTTTCTGGAATTTACAGCAAGATCCAATAACTATCATCCAAGAAGATCCTATAGGTTAAACTTGGCACAAACACTAATTAAAACATAAAAACACATCTAACCAAGGCTAGATCAAACATTTATTCCTAAACAGAAGCAAAAAGCAAAAAACCTAAAAATAAAATTGGGTTGCCTCCCAACAAGCGCTATTGTTTAACGCCCCTAGCTAGGCATAAAAGCAAGGATAGATCTAGGTATTGCCATCTTTGGTAGGCAATCCATAAGTGGCTCTCATAATAGATTCATAAGGTAATTTTATTTTATTTCTAGGGAAGTGTTCCATGACTTTCTTTAATGGAAATTGGAATCTAATATTCCCTTCCTTCATATCAATAATTGCACCAATCGTTCTAAGGAAAGGTCTACCAAGAATAATAGGACATGAAGGATTGCAATCTATGTCAAGAACAATAAAGTCTACGGGCACATAGTTCCTATTTGCAACAATAAGAACATCATTAATTCTTCCCATAGGTTTCTTAATAGTGGAATTCGCAAGGTGCAAGTTTAAAAAGCAATCATCAAATTCACGGAAACCTAATAAATCACATAAAGTTTTTGGAATCGTGGAAACACTAGCACCCAAATCACACAAAGCATAGCATTCATGATCTTTAATTTTAATTTTAATAGTAGGTTCCCACTCATCATAGAGTTTTATAGGGATAGAAACTTCCAACTCAAGGTTTTCTTCATAAGATTGCATCAAAGCATCAACGATATGTTTAGTAAAAGCTTTATTTTGACTATAAGCATGTGGAGAATTTAGCACGGATTGCAACAAGGAAATACAATCTATCAAAGAGCAATTATCATAATTAAATTCCTTGAAATCCAAAATATTGGGTTCATTAATATCTAGAGTTTTGTCTTCTTCATTACCACTTTTATCAATTTTAGCATCAAGATCTAAAAACTCCGAATTTTTGGAACGCCTTCTAGGTAAAGGTGGATCATATTCAGTCTCATCATTATCAAGATTCATATTGCAAAACAAAGATTTAATAGGGGACACATCAATAACTTTTAGATCTTCATCTTTGTTTTCAAAGTTTTCTGGCTTAGCGGCCATCTTATTAACTAAGGTGGCCCGCTTATCCGATATTTCAGCTATTAACTTCTCAAGATGAGCAATTTGGGATCTCAAACCATCAAATTCTTTAGACATATCATCGAGCTCTTTATTCATATAACTCCTAAAGCTTTTTTGTTCCTTAAGCTTGTTTCTAAAGAAATTGTTATGTTCAAATTGTAAGACCATGAAAATCCTAACGTTGCTTTCGATCTCTTCTAGCCTTTTAAGGTGGGGATGACCAAATCTTGGTAGAGCCATCGAGACAAACAAGCAATCCAACACACGAGCAAACGAAAAGCAAGCGAAAAAGAGACGAACGAGAAAGAGAGGGCAAATAAAACGGCAAGGGTGAAGTGGGGGAGAGGAAAACGAGAGACAAATGGCAAATAATGTAATGCGGGAGATAAGGGTTTGTGATGGGTACTTGGTATGTTGACTTTTGCGTAGACTCCCCGGCAACGGCGCCAGAAATCCTTCTTGCTACCTCTTGAGCACTGCGTTGGTTTTCCCTTGAAGAGGAAAGGGTGATGCAGCAAAGTAGCGTAAGTATTTCCTTCAGTTTTGAGAACCAAGGTATCAATCAGTAGGAGGCCACGCACGAGTCCCTCGCACCTACACAAACAAATAAATCCACGCAACGCGATAAGGGGTTGTCAATCCCTTCACGGTCACTTACGAGAGTGAGATCTGATAGATATGATAAGATAATATTTTTGGTATTTTTATGATAAATATGCACAGTAAAATAGAAAGCAATAAAAATAACTAAGTGTTGGAAGATTAATATGATGGAAAATAGACCCGGGGGCCATAGGTTTCACTAGTGGCTTCTCTCAAGAGCATAAGTATTACGGTGGGTGAACAAATTACTGTTGAGCAATTGACAGAATTGAGCATAGTTATGAGAATATCTAGGTATGATCATGTATATAGGCATCACGTCCGAGACAAGTATACCGACTCCTGCCTGCATCTACTACTATTACTCCACACATCGACCGCTATCCAGCATGCACTAGAGTATTAATTTCATAACAACAGAGTAACGCTTTAAGCAAGATGACATGATGTAGAGGGATAAATTCATGCAATATGATATAAACCCCATCTTGTTATCCTCGATGGCAACAATACAATACGTGCCTTGCTGCCCCTACTGTCATTGGGAAAGGACACCGCAAGACTGAACCCAAAGCTAAGCACTTCTCCTATTGCAAGAAAGATCAATCTAGTAGGCCAAACCAAACTGATAATTCGAAGAGACTTGCAAAGATAACCAATCATACATAAAAGAATTCAGAAGATTCAAATATTGTTCATAGATAAACTTGATCATAAACCCACAATTCATCGGTCTCAACAAACACACCGCAAAAGAAGATTATATCGAATAGATCTCCACGAGAGAGGGGGAGAACATTGTATTGAGATCCAAAAAGAGAGAAGAAGCCATCTAGCTAATAACTATGGACCCAAAGGTCTGAGGTAAACTACTCACACATCATCGGAGAGGCTATGGTGTTGATGTAGAAGCCCTCCATGATCGATGCCCCCTCCGGCGGAGCTTCGGAACAGGCCCCAAGATAGGATCTCACGGGTACAGAAGGTTGCGGCGGTGGAATTAGGTTTTTGGCTCCGTATCTGGTAGTTTGGGGGTACGTAGGTATATATAGGAGGAAGGAGTACGTCGGTGGAGCAACAGGGGGCCCACGAGGGTGGAGGGCGCGCCCAGGGGGGTAGGCGCGCCCCCTACCTCGTGGCCTCCTGGTTGATGTCTTGACGTAGGGTCCAAGTCCTCTGGATCACGTTCGTTCCGAAAATCACGTTCCCAAAGGTTTCATTCCATTTGGACTCCGTTTGATATTCTTTTTCTGCGAAACTCTGAAATAGGCAAAAAACAGCAATTCTGGGCTGGGCCTCCGGTTAATAGGTTAGTCCCAAAAATAATATAAAAGTGTATAATAAAGCCCAGTAATGTCTAGAACAGAATATAATATAGCATGGAACAATAAAAAATTATAGATACGTTGGAGACGTATCAGAGGACCCGTGGAGAAACCGTGGAGATCTATTCAATGGTCACGCTGAGCATCGAGGACCTCCACGTAAGCGGAGCAGTGCCGAAATCGATGAGCTCTTGAAAAACTGGAAGGAGTGCCCTGCGCCGGGAAAGACGATGCAAAAGGCGCCGGAGCCGCTACTGAAGGTATGGAAGACGAGGTCTGTGTTCTGGGACTTGGAGTACTGGCACAAACTCGATACACCTCATTGCCTTGATCAAATGCATATCTGTAAGAATGTCCTTGAGAGCTTGATCGCGACACTGATGAACATGCCGGATAAGACCAAGAATGGGCCGAAGGCAAGAAAAGACTTGCAAGATTTGAAAATCAGGGAAGATCTGCAGATGCCGCCCCGTAAAATGTCAGACGAGACAGAGACGGAGATAGAGGCGCGGGAGAAGAAGGCCAAGAAAATAAAGAAAGAGGATTATTGCCCCCCTTCTTGCTTCACCTTAAGTCAGGCTGAGATCGGTCAATTCTTTAAGTGCCTTACCGGAGTCAAAGTTAGTTCCTGTTACTATGGCAGATAAGTAGATATCTAGACACGGACAAGAAAAGGTTCAGCAGGATGAAGTCCCATGACTGTCATGTGATGATGACGCAGATACTACCTCTTGTCCTTAGAGGGATAATGGACAAGCACGTCCGTGACACGCTTATTGGTCTCTGCAACTTTTTCGACGTCATCTCTCGAAAGTCGATCAGTCGGAAGCAGCTTCGAAGGCTACAGGAAGAGATCGTTGTGATACTGAATGAGCTTGAGATGTACTTCCCACCCGCATTCTTTGACGTGATGGTGCATCTGTGTGTCCATATTGTGGACGACATAATAGACCTGGGGCCATCATTTCTGCACAACATGATGCCGTTTGAGAAGATGAATGGGATCATCAAATGATTCATTCGTAGCATGTCCCATCTAGATGGAAGCATCGTCCAGGGCTATCTGACACAAGAGTGCATCTCTTGCTGCGAGAATTTTCTATATGGCGCAGACCAGCCACCTGGTGTTAGTGTTGGTTTACCCGTTAACAAGCACGATGGGAGGCTCGAAGGAGAAGGTCACTCCAACGGTCGCAAAGAACTGCACGTGGCTGTAGCGACCAGACCTCAAACAGTCTAGTCTCTGTGCATCACACTACTAGAAAAAGGCTTACTAGTGGCGCACCAGTTTTGCCTACTAATGGCGCACTACTGGTGCGCCACTAGCACCACGCCACTAGAATATTTTAGTAATGGCGCACCACAGGTGCGCCATTAGTATCTGGTATACTAATGGCGCACCACGGATGCGCCATTAGTATCCCACAGGTGCGCCATTAGTAACTGGTATACTAATGGCGCACCAGATGGAAGTGCGCCATTAGTAGCAATTTTTTTAAAAAAAATCGTTTTTTTCTTAATCTCAGGTCACTATTTCACATATGAGATATCCAACACATATATATACAACAAGCATCCATATAACAATCATATCCAACACACAAGTTTCATCATATATACATACATAGCCAACACATAGTTCCATCGTTACATATTACAAAAGTTTCACATTGTTCATCCAACATCGTTATCCATCCAACACCATATTACAAAAGTTTCACATAGTTCAGTTCTCATTGTTCTTCTCCTTCTCCTTTCTCAGCCTGATGCGCCAAGAGCGGCGAGGCGGTGGAGGCAGCTGTGGGATGTAGTCTTCTACCACAATTGGCGTGGTCATGTCGCCCAGCTGTGGGATCGCCGGCGCCACCACCGGTGCGCGGTCATTGTCAGGCACCACCACCATCGCGAGGCCACCTTCAGGCAGGACGGGCACGACCATCGCTAGGTCATCCTCAGCCACCACCATCTCTTGCCCATGGTCAGCCACCACCATCTCTTGCCCATGGTCAGCCACCACCATCTCTTGCCCATGGTCAGCCACCACCATCTCTTGCCCTTGGTCAGCCACCACCAGCGCTAGGTCATCCTCAGCCTGATGCCCATCGTCATCCTGCAGCGGCCCACTCTGATCCTCTTCTCCCCCACTCCAGTCTAGATCATCCTTCTTGCTGTCTTTGCTGCTGCCAGAATCGCTGCTGCTTTCGCTAAAGCCAGAATCGCTGTTGCTTTTGCTACAACCATAATCGCTGCTGCTTTGGCTGTAGCCAGTGTCGCTGCTGCTGCTCCCATTGCCTGTCCAAATGCAACAATGGCCGTTAACATCGATGTGAGACAAAGCCAAATGTAGAGGAATAAGAAGAGGCAGAACGCACTGGCATCTTCGTCGTCAGTGTAGCGCATGCGACACATAGTCGTGTTGAAAACCTTCACGATGAGCATTGTGGCGTCATCGTCGTACCTGAAGAGAAGAAAGTACCCGGTCCGTAGGTCGTAGGCACTGTAGAACTTCTCCCAGCCATGGCACAGGTACATGTGGCCCTCCTCGATCACCAACTCCACGTCCCACAGCCTGCGAACCCCGCTGCCGGCCTGTCGGAGCTTCACATTATGTGGCGGATCTTCACCCAGCATGTTCATAAAAGTGTCAGGCAGCCTCTACAATTTGGGACAAGGAGTGATGTAGCAAACAACAGAGTTATCATAATGAGATGGGTGAAGGGGAGATCTCTCGTTTTATATACCTGCCTCGTGGCTGATACTGAAGTCCCAAGTATGACACTGAAGAACTCGAAAGCATCCAACTCGTACTCCGGTGAGGCAGAGCGGTGGTGGCTGCTTCCCCCCATCTCTGATAAGCAGCAGAAGAGACCAATTAGTACCAGGATTATACATCGACTAATTATACATCTGACCCAATTTATAAAACATGCGATGTATTCCACAATACAAAGAACAACTACCATTAATAGGTTGTTGTTTAGAAGGTTTCCCACATATGTATCAGAGAACAAACATATGATCTAAGGTGAAACATTAGTGCCATGGTTAGTGGTAATTGGTAAATGCTATTTCTTTCTTTAGTCGATTTCATTTGCCTTGGTCTGAGAAAAAAAATGCTACAGTTAGGAAATGCAAACATCAGATTAGAAATTATGTAGAATAGATAATCAACTTTGCTGATTCCTAATAATAGACTTACTGATTGACATTTAGGATCAAAATGCAACCAATGAAAAAAGAAAACAGAGGATCAGAGACAAGCCATGTCTTGCATTGTGTCTATTTTTGTGTTTACGGAAGTACCTAATGGTATTTTTATGATGTTTTGCAGCTGGTGAAAACGTATGAAATTGCATTGTTTTGCAGCTGGTGAAAGAAGCACCTAATTGCATTAACACATGTCCAGTTCCAATATAAATCTTGGGGTACATTCATGCTTGAGACCCATAACAGGAGCTTACTAGCATTAACACATGCATTAACACATGCATCAAGCACCAGCTGCATTGTTTTGCAGCTGGTGAAAGAAGCACCTAAACTACAATACCTTACATGTAACCAGTGCAAAAGGAGATGAAGAAGATATCAGTTGCTAAACCCGACAGCAATTGTTACACCGCTTTAATATCTCTCAACACTTTCTAGTAGCAACTAACAACCTGTATCATCACATAAGGTTTGCCCTATTGAAGTTTTGCACGATTTGGAATATATAACAGTTAATGATGTAATATGGCAATGAAGCAATTGCATTAAAAAAACTAAGACATGTGGAAGAATGGACATTGTACCTGTTAAGGGAGAGGATTGCTCTGCGACACCACCACTTCTCAAACTTGGCCTTCACAACACACTACATAGACAGATGTAAACTAAAATATGAATTCCTTTGCACTGGGATCATAAAACAAAATATTTAGAACTGAATCATATAGTAATTAATCACAATCTACAGGGCTGCTGCACTCTAATCTTTGCAAATGAACAAAAAAATAACATTGTTTTAACCTAAACAGAAGTGCCAAATACTAAACAATGACCATTATTGTTATACTAGTGAACTATCTGCTAGAGATTCTACACCCATACTGAAAGCAATGTACGAGGCTACGAGCTGCCACCTTTTTGGCGCACCAGGGAGCTGGAGTGGCTGGAGGTCGAGCTGGGCTGCTAGACGTCGACGGGGCGGATGTCGACTGCGAGGGAGTCAGTCCATGGTGATGGAGTCGGCGCTGGACAGGTGGGAGGGAATGGGGAATGGTGGAGAGAGAGAGGAAGGAGGAAGGAGGAGAGGTACCTGGTCGCCGGAGGGGTCGGGGTCGGCGAAGGGGTCGTGGTCGGGATCTGAGCTCTTCCGGGTCCTCGCTCGCCGCGGTCGAAGGAGAGCAGGGGCCGGTGGCGGAGCACGGCAGGGGCAGGCGGGATGGGCGCGTCGGGGCCGCGCTCGCCGGCGTGCAGGCGCGGCGGACGGAGGGGGCGGAGCAAGGGGGCGGCGGCGTACGGTTGGGGTCGAGGAGTGGGGGATCTGGCGAGCGAGGGAGGGAGGGAGGCGACAGTGCGAGGGGAACAAGTATAAAAATTCTAATGGCGCACCTCCCCTGGTGCGCCATAAGTACGTCGATTCTAATGGCGCACCTCCCCCTGGTGCGCCATTAGAATTTTGTTTTACTTACTAGCCCGACTGGTCAGGTTATATCCCACCTAACCCTATCTCCATCAGAACAGGCCCACTAGCCCGACTGGTCAGCACGCAGCACACACACTAGGAGGTCCTGGGTTCGATTCCCAGGCTCCCCAATTTTTTTATGCATTTAAAATGCTGTTTGATATTTATTTGTGTTTAAATATGTTCAAACTTGTTTAAATCATAACAGTATTTTTTTTATAAAAACAGTAATAATTTTTATAAAAAATGCATTTAAAATGCTGTTTGATATTTATTTGTGTTTAAATATGTTGAAACTTGTTTAAATAATAACAGTAATATTTTTTTTATAAAAACAGTAATAATTTTTATAAAA